>NW_024607972.1:0-12500 GCF_018296145.1 Oncorhynchus tshawytscha
CATCTATCTAGACTAAATTAGAACACATAACTAAACCCATCGTACCCGCAGTACCAGGCAGCGGCTGTATCACCACCTGGTACGGCAACTGCTCCGCCCACAACCGTAAGGCTCTCCAGAGGGTAGTGAGGTCTGCAAAACGCATCACCGGGGGCAAACTACCTCCCCTCCAGGACACCTACACCACCCGATGTCACAGGAAGGCCATAAAGATCATCAAGGACAACAACCACCCGAGCCACTGCCTGTTCACCCCTCTATCATCCAGAAGGCGAGGTCAGTACAGGTGCATCAAGGTGCCACTTTAATAATGGGAATTGATGGGAAATGATGTAAAATATATCACTAGCCACTTTAAACAATGCTACTTAATATAATGTTTACATACCCTACATTATTTATCTCATATGTATACATATATACTGTACTCTATATCATCTACTGCATCTTTATGTAATACATGTATCACTAGCCACTTTAACTGTGCCACTTTGTTTACATACTCATCTCATATGTATATACTGTACTCGATACCATCTACTGCATCTTGTCTATGCCGCTCTGTACCATCACTCATTCATATATCTTTATGTACATATTCTTTATCCCTTTACACTTGTGTGTATAAGGTAGTAGTTTTGGAATTGTTAGTTAGATTACTCATTGGTTATTACTGCATTGTCGGAACTAGAAGCACAAGCATTTCGCTACACTCGCATGGCCCGGGTATCCTGGAAGGATATTGACCTCATGCCGTCAGTAGAGGATGCCTGGTTGTTCTTTATAAGTAATTTCCTCACCATCTAAAATAAGCATGCCCCTTTCAATAAATTTAGAACTAAGAACAGATATAGCCCTTGCTTCAGTCCAGACCTGACTGCCCTCGACTAGCACAAAAACATCCTGTGGCGTACTGCACTAGCATCGAATAGTCCCCGCGATACGCAACTTTTCAGGGAAGTCAGGAACCAATACACACAGCCAGTTAGGAAAACAAAGGCTAACTAGCTTTTTCAAACAGAAATTTGGGTCCTGTAGCTCTAACACCAAAAAGTTTTGTGACACTGTAAAGTCCATGGAGAATAAGAGCACCTCCTGCCCACTGCACTGAGGCTAGGAAACACTGTCACCATCGATAAATCCACGATAATTGAGAATTTCAATAAGCATTTCTCTACGGCTCGCCATGCTTTTCTCCTGGCTACCTCAACCCCGGCCAACAGCTCCGCACCCCCCTCAGGTACTTGCCCAAGCCTCCTTCGCCAAAATCCAGATAGCTGATGTTCTGAAAGTGCTGCAAAGCTGCAAAGAGCTGCAAAACCTGGACCTGTACAAATCAGCTGGGCTAGACAATCTGGACCCTCTATTTTTGTTGCAACCTCTCTTTGGTATCATGCGAGATTCCTAAAGATTGGAAAGCTGCCCCTGTCATCCCCCTCTTCAAAGGGGGTGACACTCTATACCAAAACTGTTACAAATCTATATCCATCCTGCCCTTCTAAAGTCTTTGAAAGCCAAGTTAACAAACAGATCACTGACCATTTCGAATCCCACCGTACCTTCTCCGCTGTGCAATCCAGTTTCCGAGCTGGTCATGGGTGCAGCTCAAGGTACTAAACTATATCATAACCGCCATCGATAAAAGACAGTACTGTGCAGCCGTCTTCATCGACCTGGCTAAAGCTTTCGACTTTGTCAATTACTGTATTCTTATCGGCAGACTCAACAGCCTTGGTTTTTCAGATGACTGCCTCGGCTGGTTCACCAACTACATCTCAGATAGAGTTCAGTGTGTCAGAGCCTGTTGTCCGGACCTCTGGCAGTCTCTATGGGGGTACGACAGGGTTCAATTCTCGGGCGGACTCTTTTCTCTGTATAAATCAATGATGTCTCTCTTGCTGCGGTTGATTCATTCATCACCTCTACTCAGACGACACCATTCTGTATACATCAGACCCTTCTTTGGACACTGTGTTAACAAACCTCCAAACGAGCTTCAATGCCATACAACACTCCTTTCTTGGCCTCCAACTGCTCTTAAATGCTAGTAAAACTAAATACATGCTCTTCAACCGATGATCTTCAACCGATGATCTTCAACCGATCGCTGCCAACACACGCCAGCCCGACTAGCATCACTACTCTGGATAGTTCTGACTTAGAATATGTGGACAACTAAAAATACCGAGGTGTCTGGCTAGACTGTAAACTCTCTTTCCAGACTCACATTAAGCATCTCCAATCCAAATTTAAATCTAGAATAGGCTTCCTAACAAAGCATCCTTCACTCATGCTGCCAAACATACCCTCGCAAAACTGACTATCCTACCGATCCTCGACTTCGGCGATGTCATTTACTAAACAGCCTCCAACAGTCTACTCAGCAAACTGGATGCAGTCTATCACAGTGCCATCCGTTTTGTCACCAAAGCACCAAATACCACCCACCACTGCGACCTGTATGCTCTAGTCGGCTGGCCCTCGCTACATATTCATCGCCAGACCCACTGGCTTCAGATCATCAGTCTTTTATAGTTAAAGCTCCGTCTTATCTCAGCTCACTGGTCACCATAGCAACACTCACCCATAGCACCCATAGCACGCAGGTATATCTCACTGGTCATCCCCAAAGCCAACACCTCCCTTGGCCACGTTTCCTCACAGTTCTCTGCTGCCAATGATTGGAGTGAATTGCAAAAATCACTGAAGTTGGAGACTTATATCTCCCTCACTAACTTTAAGCATCAGCTATCTGAGCAGCTTACAGATCACTGCAACTGTACGCAGCCCATCCAACTACCTACAATTTGTTAGGTACGCTATCCTTACTAATCAAATAGCATATCATTACAGCAGTTGCTTGAATGTACTGGTATGTTAGCTGGCTACCGAACGTTAGTTGGCTACTAATACGTCAAACTTGACAGTATATTAACTATATGCTATCTAACTAACTACCCAACGTTTATTGATTTTATTATTCACGTCATGCTTAGCTTAGCTACGTGGTATAGTCATTGTGTGTTCTCAATGGACATTGTTAATGAAGTTGTAAGATGTCTAGCTAGTCATTTGTTAGCTATGCTAACAAGTTAGCAAGAAGTTGCCTAGAAACAGCATCAACTTCTAATAGACAAGCGAAGCATTAGTACACTCAACTGAAAAGATACTGTTCGTTTACAGAATACTAAAATGAAACTATAGTATGTAGTATGTACTCATTAAGTATGTAGTATACAGTATGTAAGTATGGGTATTCGAACACAGCACTGGTTTCTTATTGAAACTAACTGTAACCTTCTACTTCCTTCTTTCAAATCATTAGATGGAAATGAATAACATCGATAAAAAGAAGGCAATCACCTTTTCTGTTATTTTTCTACTAGTTTTGATGGTAATCTTTGCTTTGAACTTAGGCATTCCCCATTCAAATGTGAAATATTTTACATTTGAATTAAATACAAAATTTTACAAAATTGTTGTTTGAATTGTTTTCTCCTACAGTAGATCAGTGTTCTGTACTACGGGCTGCCATAAGTCTTATACATGGAAACCTTTCTAAAAAAATAACTGTTACAGGATGGAGAAACTCAGAATGGAGGGATTCAAGATGGAGGGATTCAATATGGAGGGATTCAAGATGGAGCGATTCAAGATGGAGGGATTCAAGATGGAGGGATTCAAGATGGAGCGATTCAAGATGGAGGGATTCAATATGGAGGGATTCAAGATGGAGGGATGCAAGATGGAGGGATTCAAGATGGAGGGATTCAAGATGGAGGGATTCAAGATGGAGGGATTCAAGATGGAGGGATTCAAGATGGAGGGATTCAAGATGGAGGGATTCAAGATGGAGGGATGCAAGAGATTCTACCTCTAGATATGGTCCGTTCTTCTGTTGATGACAAATATGATGGGTTCAGAGATTTAATGTTATGGGCGGTTGAAAACATGTACCTCTTCGATGAGTTAAACACTAATCCTCAATTCAATACATCCTGGAACATAGCAAAACCACACGCTATACCACATGGAGACAGTTTGAATACAGAGCATTCTATTGCTATCTATTTGTATACAAAAAAAGAAACCAGGAACAAATTCCAATCGATCTATTTGGAATACAACAAAGCAGTTCAAGAGGGCCATTCTGCATATATGACAACATCATTCAAGTACCATGCACTGCATTTCTACCTGACTGATGCCATTCAGATTCTTAGAGAAAGACAAGAGACATGTAAGGAAACCTTTCACAGAACCCACAAGAACGTTGATCAGAGTGTTTTTAACCACGAGATCCGTTTCGGCACCTTCGCCACAAGCTCTTTAAGATCCGACTTAGCCAATTTTGGGAATGTGTCTTGCTTTGAGATCCACACTTGCTTTGGCGCTGAGCTAACTTCTTACTCAGCCTTTCCTGAAGAGAGAGGTTTTAATTCTGCCATATGAGATTTTTGAAGTCACCAAAATCCAGTGAAAGTCACCAGTGAATAACCTGTTGTGTGAAGTCGTCTATAAACTAAAGAGCAAGGGAACAGACACTGATCTGAATTGCAAATATATTTTCAGTGGAGGAGAATCAAACATCATCAGAGCATCAGATACAGGCTACATTATTATGTTGATAACTATTGTATGTTACTGATCATTACCACCTCTACCAATGAGAAGTAGCCTGATCTGACACAACAGCTGCCCCAGCTTCATAGTGTAGAGATCCTGGCCTTGTTCCAGGTCAGCTACATTGCAGACGCATGCCTAATCTCACGCCTAGATAGGCTTTTACCAAATCAACTAACCACATCATTTAGAAATCTGATGCCCTACAGTGATGTCGATGACCTGGCACACAACGCTTGATTGATGCAATGCAACATCTGCAATGTATTCCTCCTTCACTGCAAGCCCTGTTAAGGCTTGATTTAACTGCAATGATTGCAAATCCTTAAAATCACCTCATATTCCTGACTGTCATGCCTAATGGCTGTACAAAGAAATGACACGTCAGTACTGGCTTTAAAGCTTGCTTCACATTACATGGTTTACAAAATCCCTCAGTTTTATTACCTTTCACACTATGCAAGTCTTGACAGGATTGCACGTGTCCCATCATGTCTAATCTGTAATGAATTATATCAGACAAACTGACTCAATTGAACCTAAGGTCAGTTCGTAACGGGATGTAAGAATAACAAGAGTGAGGAGAAAATACAACTTGGAGGGCTCTGAGTCTGAGAGAGAGGGTTGGGTGAGAGAGCACTGAGAAGGGTTAGTCGTTTCCTGTCTGTGAGGTCACTGGCTGTAAGCCTCTCAGGGTAGGAGTGCTGATCTAGGATCAGTTTGGCCTTATAGATCATAATGAATACGGTTATATGGACAAGGGATCCTAGATCAGCCCCTGAGCTCCGTACTGCTCAATCAACCAATCACAACCAGCAGAGAGAGTGGGAGGAGTGGGAGGAGGACACAAAACATAGATGAATGATACAGCTACAGTATCAATCCTAAATACCATGCAGCCTTTTCATGGGAGGGAAATTCTGTCGGTTTCATTAAGTACATTGTTCATCTGACAAAACTGGTTTGAGAGACTCAGTCAAGCATAACCGACACACGTTGATAACACTATAGTCTGGTATGTGATTCTACCATGAGACTAAACACACTGGCCATGTCCGACTCCCCATACTAACTAGTAGGCTGATGGATATGAGAAAATACAATGTTTTATACTATGTGAAATGTCTACTATTGAGTCATTCATTTCAGCCTTCTAATGTTTTTATTTATGTATTTCTCCTTTATTTAACCAGGTAGGCTAGTGGAGAACACCTTTATTTAACCAGGTAGGCTAGTGGAGAACACCTTTATTTAACCAGGTAGGCTAGTGGAGAACACCTTTATTTAACCAGGTAGGCTAGTGGAGAACACCTTTATTTAACCAGGTAGGCTAGTGGAGAACACCTTTATTTAACCAGGTAGGCTAGTGGAGAACACCTTTATTTAACCAGGTAGGCTAGTGGAGAACACCTTTATTTAACCAGGTAGGCTAGTGGAGAACACCTTTATTTAGCCAGGTAGGCTAGTGGAGAACACCTTTATTTAACCAGGTAGGCTAGTGGAGAACACCTTTATTTAACCAGGTAGGCTAGTGGAGAACACCTTTATTTAACCAGGTAGGCTAGTGGAGAACACCTTTATTTAACCAGGTAGGCTAGTGGAGAACACCTTTATTTAACCAGGTAGGCTAGTGGAGAACACCTTTATTTAACCAGGTAGGCTAGTTGAGAACACCTTTATTTAACCAGGTAGGCTAGTTGAGAAACCTTTATTTAACCAGGTAGGCTAGTGGAGAACACCTTTATTTAACCAGGTAGGCTAGTTGAGAACACCTTTATTTAACCAGGTAGGCTAGTGGAGAACACCTTTATTTAACCAGGTAGGCTAGTGGAGAACACCTTTATTTAACCAGGTAGGCTAGTTGAGAACACCTTTATTTAACCAGGTAGGCTAGTGGAGAACACCTTTATTTAACCAGGTAGGCTAGTGGAGAACACCTTTATTTAACCAGGTAGGCTAGTGGAGAACACCTTTATTTAACCAGGTAGGCTAGTGGAGAACACCTTTATTTAACCAGGTAGGCTAGTGGAGAACACCTTTATTTAACCAGGTAGGCTAGTGGAGAACACCTTTATTTAACCAGGTAGGCTAGTGGAGAACACCTTTATTTAACCAGGTAGGCTAGTGGAGAACACCTTTATTTAACCAGGTAGGCTAGTGGAGAACACCTTTATTTAACCAGGTAGGCTAGTGGAGAACACCTTTATTTAACCAGGTAGGCTAGTTGAGAACACCTTTATTTAACCAGGTAGGCTAGTTGAGAACACCTTTATTTAACCAGGTAGGCTAGTTGAGAACACCTTTATTTAACCAGGTAGGCTAGTTGAGAACACCTTTATTTAACCAGGTAGGCTAGTGGAGAACACCTTTATTTAACCAGGTAGGCTAGTGGAGAACACCTTTATTTAACCAGGTAGGCTAGTGGAGAACACCTTTATTTAACCAGGTAGGCTAGTTGAGAACACCTTTATTTAACCAGGTAGGCTAGTGGAGAACACCTTTATTTAACCAGGTAGGCTAGTTGAGAACACCTTTATTTAACCAGGTAGGCTAGTTGAGAACACCTTTATTTAACCAGGTAGGCTAGTTGAGAACACCTTTATTTAACCAGGTAGGCTAGTGGAGAACAAGTTCTCATTTTCAACTGCAACCTGGCCAAGATAAAGCAAAGCAGTACGACACAAACAACAACACAGAGATATACATGGAATAAACAAACATACAGTCAATAATACAATAGAAAAAGTCTATATACAGTGTTTGCAAATGAGGCAGGATAAGGGAGGGAAGGCAATAAATAGGCCATAGTGGCAAAATAATTACAATATAGCAATTAAGATTCTTAATCTAGTGTAATTCACTACATGCTATTGAGGAAGATAATTGTCACTTCAGACCCAGATTATAATTAGCTGAAAATAAGATAAGTGGATAGACTGTAGAAGACACATTCTCATTAGCATACTGTACTAGGCTCACCCATACTATTTGTTGCTTATTGCACAAATTTTATCTAGACTACATTGTAAATAGCGTTGTAATAACCAGACAGATAACCATGTAGCGTAATATTAATGTAAGAGATCCAGCCGGCTCACCAGGCTCCATTCTAAATAGTATGTAGTATGATCAGAACACAGTAGTTATATTCAGTAGTAGTCAAGACAGATGTCAGACACGGTCCAGGTGGTTTGTCTATGAGATCTGGCCGGCTCACCAGGCTCCATTCTAAATAGTATGTAGTATGATCAGAACACAGTAGTTATATTCAGTAGTAGTCAAGACAGATGTCAGACACGGTCCAGGTGGTTTGTCTATGAGATCCGGCCGGCTCACCAGGCTCCATTCTAAATAGTGTGTAGTATGACCAGAACACAGTATTTATAGTCAGTAGTAGTCAAGACAGATGTCAGACATGGTCTAAGTGGTTTGCCTAAGAGGCAGGTTGACAATAAACATCAAATAGTACAACAATCAAGGACATATTTTAGTCATTGACCTTTTATTAATTGATCTGATAAAGGGGTTTTCATATTCATATGACTGTCTCACACCTGTAAATGGGCCACACACTTATTTAGAAGTTGGATTCTGGGGGAACAAATGTTTTAAATAGATGGTTGACAGATCCTTCACTTTAGGTAGGCCTCAGAGACATGGAGCATTGTTCACAGTTACCAGAAGAGGGAAGCATTTCACTTAACCAGCTAAAGGCCTGATTGACAGAGAAAGCTCAGACTAGGGTTATTCAAATCCAGTCTCAAACGGTGGGGATCAGTTCTGTGATTGCCTAAATTCAACACAACTGTTCTTCCAGGTTGGTTAAATTAAAAACATGAAGTGCCTGCGCCCCTCCAGGACCATGGTTGCCTACAAGGTGCAGTACTTCCCAACCCTCTTCTCTGGGTTCACCAGACAGGCACACCTGCATCAATTAGTAAAGGGTTTGATGGTTAGTAGAACGAATCAGGTGTGTCAGATTAGGATTACTGAAAACCAAACACACACTAATTTACCCAGAGGCCTTTAGTTGCTTGACACAGCTCATTCTGCACAACAGCCAGAAGAGGGCAGTATTTAACTCCACAAGCTAAAGGAATGATTGGCAGACTAAGCTCTAACTAGACAAACCTCTTTCTGCAGCACTCCAGGACCAGGGTTTTCTACTACACTGTAGGTGCAGTACTTTCCAACCCTCTCCGCTGGGTTCCCCAGACAGGCACACCTGCATTAATTTGATGCACTACAGAGTTTGATGGTTAGTAGACTGAATCAGGTGTGCCAGTTAAGTGCTAAAACTGTGAAAAAAATTTGAAATGTCTGATGGTCCCTGAGGAGAGGGTTGGGAAACCCTGGACTGGGGGCCTCAATCTTCACTTTAGTGCTGCTTTCCATTATTCTAAATGATTGATTGATTAAAGTGGTATATTGGCTATTAGTATTCTAGACCTGAATCAGTCCCTGATTAGAGGAGAAGGATGATGATGAGGTTTAAGGGTCTTTCTGTACTGTTACTATGGGAAACCTTTTCTCAGTATCAGCAGTGGTGTTGCTGGTGTTGGTCATGTCCACAAATAGATCAGTATGAAAGAAGTGTGAACAAACCATTCTCAGAAGCCATGTGGTGTTTCCTGCCTGTGTGGGTGTGTGTGTATATGTATTAAAATGTGACCTCTATTGATCTGTGTGAACACACATCCCTCTACAGATATGTCTGCTGGATTAGATGCTACAGTATCTATATAGTGGCTGGACTCCAGCATAAACTTTATACAGTCAGCAGCTATGTTCCCAAACAGTAAGGCCACCTCCAATTAGTCTCAATCTGTTCAATCAACTCAGAACCTCCCACCCACCCCAACATCTTAAACTCTAAATAAATAACTAACAGACTTACAGCTGTCTCTCATCATAATAATAATATCTGCATTTTCTTGTTTCACACCTGTTTCTCTATTTGTCTTCCATTCACTAAAGGTCAGTCTCCCTCTGCATGATCCAAAATCCAACTTCCCCTTAGACATGGCTCCAGACTCTGTTGATGACTCCTACAAGGGCTGTGAGGAGAAGATGCTCAGGAAGGTGCATGACTATTACCTGCCAAAAGAGAGAGGAGAGAACAAAGATTTCAACCAGGCTTGGACTGCTGCTGAGGACCATTACACAAAAAAAGGAAAACTGTCTAAAAACTATTCCCTGGCAATCCAGGTGTATGTGAATGCAACATCCAACGTTTACAAGTCATTCAACGCTGCCACTCGTACCCAAAAGGAGAGCTACAAAACTGTGTTCCAGTACCACTCCCTGCACTTCCTTCTGGCCAATGCCTTACGAATGCTGAACAAGAACAAGAACAACAAGAACAAGACTTTCCAAACCTTCCGTGGATCTAAAGACTCTTTCGAGGGTGTCCAATATGATGAAATGCGATTCGGACAGTTCACATCGAGCTCTTTAGACCAGAAAATCACTAAACACTTTGGAAATCGCTCCTGTTTTGAGATCGCCACCTACCTTGGTGCCCCACTGGGGGAGTACGCATCTCAGATGGCTCATGAGAAGGAGGTGCTGATTCCTCCCTACGAGGTGTTCAAAATTACAGAGGTGCTGAAGAGAACAGACAAGAAAGACCTCTGGTGTGATGTTGTTTACAAACTGGAGAGTACTAAGAAAGAAAAAAGTGACCTGAATTGCAGTTTGTTTAAACAACTCCAAGGAGAATAAAATTAAACCAGCAACACAGCTTTTCTGCATGCTGTCAAATTATGACATTTTGTGTTGTATTGTAGATTATATTGTAACCCTTGGTTTCACCATCCATTGTTGCTCACTCCCACAAATGCAGGAAATATGATTGTCAGATCTGTCCTAAACATAAATGTTGGCCACATTGTTTGCTTAGATTGTTAAGATTTCTTCTGCCAGTGAATTGGCGTGTGTGCATTGCAGTTTTTGTTAAAACCAATAAAGAAAAGCATTCAGCAATATGACATTTCCTGTCCTATTTATCCACTTCCTGTACATCTGTTATAAAGATATCAATTTCAGCTCACTTGAAGAAAATCTGTTCTCAGTTTTATAATTAGAAGTGTCTACAAAGATATTTAGATTTAAACAAAGATTCAAAGATTTCGACAAAGATAAATAAATAGTTGTAGAAATAAATTACACTTATTAACGGCTTCGAAATAAACTTTATGCGGGGAGGGATGGAGAGCAGTAGCAGGGTTAGTAGTTTCCTGTGTCTGTGAGGTCAGAGCCCTGTACTGCACAATCTATCAACCACAAGAAGGACAGAACGGTCTCATTCCAGGCCAACTATATTGCAGTTGAGTTGCACGCAGCAACCAATGGGCAATAGATTCCTATACCACTCGATATGGTTAACGGATGTGTTAAACACCTGAGCTCAGCACTGCTCAATCTATCAACCTCAATGAGGAGAGAGCGGTCTCGTTCCAGGCCGACTATATTGCAGTCAGGCTGCATACAGCAACCAATGGGCATTTGTTTGCTATATCATATGATGTGGTTCGCTGATATGTCAAACACGCATCCAGGTGTTGTGAGTTCTGGAAGGCGACTTCCATGTAGTCAGCCTGGAACATGGCCAACATCATGAGGGGGGTTGGAAGAGAGATGGGAAGGGACTCAGTTATCAAGAAGCTTTCAGCAGCCATCATGTTGACTACCAGAGACAACAGAGGCCATAGGGTTTGCAGTGAACTGTCATAACTACGTACTGACTAAACTGGTGCTTTGACACTACTATAAAACACAATATATTTAAGAGATGGGAATGATAATGAATATCTTATAAGGTAATGATAACACCTGCACAGTTACTGAATGACATTTATCGTGGTCAGGTTGTTTGTGTTGTGGTTGTGGTTGTGGTTTGCATTAAACTCAGTCTGATGATGACTATGTCACACCTTTGAGAGGGCCTCAAACTTTAGTGTTGGTTCTGACATGAAAATACCAGAAAAAGATACCTGTTAGTTGAAAACAGCTAGCCTCAGTCCCAAATATGTTTGTGCTGTCTTGCCACCTCCTATGTTATTGTCACACCCTGATCTGTTGCACCTGTCTTTGTGATTGTCTCCAACCCCCTCCAGGTGTCACCCATGTACCCCATTATCCCCTGTGTATTTATACCTGTGATCTCTGTTTGTCCATTGCCAGTTGATTTTGTTCATCATACGTACCAGCGGTTTTCACCTTGCCTATAGGTCCTGTATTTCTATTTTTCCCGGTTTTGACCTTTACGTCTGACCTGACCCTGAGCCTGTCTGCCGTCCTGTACCCTTGCCCCACTACTCTGGATTACCAACCTCTGCCTGACCCTGAGCCTGTCTGCCGTCATGTACCCTTGCCCCACTACTCTGGATTACCAACCTCTGCCTGACCCTGAGCCTGTCTGCCGTCATGTACCCTTGCCCCACTACTCTGGATTACCAACCTCTGCCTGACCCTGAGCCTGTCTGCCGTCCTGTACCCTTGCCCCACTACTCTGGATTACCAACCTCTGCCTGACCCTGAGCCTGTCTGCCGTCCTGTACCCTTGCCCCACTACTCTGGATTACCAACCTCTGCCTGACCCTGAGCCTGTCTGCCGTCCGGTACCTTTGCCTGCCAGTGTTTGATTTAATACACTTTTGTTACTTCGACACTGTCTGTACCTGGGTCTTAACTCTAAACGTGATAGTTATTGTTTGGTGTAAAAATGGCATACAATTGTCAAGACAGCACAAACAGATCTGGGACTGAGGCTTGGAAAGAGCTAAACAGCAGTGAGAAGTCATGAGTGAAGTCACCCTGGTGACTGACTGGTATCATTCCATATTTAGCTAATGTGATATATTTTAATAAACAAT
>NW_024607972.1:17500-43596 GCF_018296145.1 Oncorhynchus tshawytscha
CAGGGTTAAAAACAGTCAGATATCATGGTTAATACCAGTACCTACAGGGTTAAAAAATCATCAGATATCATGGTTAATACCAGTACCTACAGGGTTAAAAAAATCATCAGATATCATGGTTAATACCAGTACCTACAGGGTTAAAAACAGTCAGACATCATGGTTAGTACCAGTACCTACAGGGTTACAAACAGTCAGATATCATGGTTAGTACCAGTACCTACAGGGTTACAAACAGTCAGACATCATGGTTAGTACCAGTACCTACAGGGTTAAAAACAGTCAGATATCATGGTTAGTACCAGTACCTACAGGGTTAATAACAGTCAGATATTATGGTTAATACCAGTACCTACAGGGTTAACAACAGTCAGATATCATGGTTAATACCAGTACCTACAGGGTTACAAACAGTCAGACATCATGGTTAGTACCAGTACCTACAGGGTTAACAACAGTCAGATATTATGGTTAATACCAGTACCTACAGGGTTAAAAACAGTCAGATATCATGGTTAGTACCAGTACCTACAGGGTTAACAACAGTCAGATATCATGGTTAATACCAGTACCTACAGGGTTAAAAACAGTCAGATATCATGGTTAGTACCAGTACCTACAGGGTTAAAAACAGTCAGATATCATGGTTAGTACCAGTACCTACAGGGTTAACAACAGTCAGATATAATGGTTAATACCAGTACCTACAGGGTTAAACACCATCAGATAGCATGGTTAGTACCAGTACCTACAGGGTTAAAAACCATCAGATAGCATGGTTAATACCAGTAGCTACCGGGTTAAGAACTGTTAGACATTAGTTAGAACATCTCAATCCTAAATAATACACAGACATTTTTCACCTTAAATTCAACTTCGTTGACTGCTGCCATTAATGACAGTAACCTCCTATATATAATTGTTGAATACGCTCCGATGCACTTGCTAATAAACTCGCTCACCGAGTCAGCGTATACCTCAATGTTATTGTCTGAGGCTATCCAGAACATATGCCATATCTCATGTGATCGAAGTAATCTTGAAGCGTGGAATCCAACTGGTCAGACCAGCTTTGGATGGACCTGAGCATGGGCATTTCCTGTTTTAGTTTTTACTGACGTTCAATCAATCCGTATCCCAGTCTACTGCCCCCACATGCTTCAAGATGGCCACCATTGTTCCTGTTCCCAAGAAAGCTAAGGTAACTGATCGAAGTGACTATCACCCCGTTGCACTCACCTCTGTCATCATGAAGTGCTTTTAGACTAGTCAAGGACCATATCACCTCCACCCTACCTGATACCCTAGACCCACTTCAATTTGCATACTGCCCCAATAGGTCCACTGACGATGCAATCGCCATCACACTGCCCGATCTCATCTGGACAAGAGGAATACCTATGTAAGAATGCTGTTCATTGAATACAGCTCAGCATTTAACACCGTAGTACCCTCAACACATCAGTCTCGACCCCGCTCTGTGCAACTGGATCCTAGAGTTTCTGACGGGCCGCCCCCAGGTGGTGAAGGTAGGAAACAACATCTCCACCCCGCTGATCCTCAACACTGGGGCCCCAAAAGGGTGGGTTCTCAGCCCTTTCCTGTACTCCCTCTCCCACCCATGACTGCATGGCCATGCACGTTTCCAACTCAATCATCAAGTTTGCAGATGACACCACATTGGTAGGCTTGATTACCAACAATTACGAGACGGCCTACAGGGTGGAGGTGAGGGCACTCGGAGTGTGTTGTCAGGAAAATAACCTCACACTCACTTTCAACAAAACAAAAGAGATGATCGTGGACTTCAGGAAACAGCAGAGGGAGCACCCCCCTACCCACATCGACGGGACAGTAGTGGAGAAGGTGGAAAGTTAAGTTCCTTGGTGTACACATCACAAACAAACTGAAATGGTCCACCCACACAGACCGCGTGGTGAAGAAGGCACAACAGCGCCTCTTCAACCTCAGGAGGCTGAAGAAATTTGGCTTGTCTTCTAAATCACTCACAAACTTTTGCAGATGCACAATTGAGAGCATCCTGTCAGGCTGTATCACCGCCTGGAATGGCAACTGCACCGCCCTTAACCGCAAGGCTCTTCAGAGGGTAGAGCGGTCTGCACAATGCATAAAAGGGGGTAAACTACCTGCCCTCAAGGCCCCCTACACCACCCAATGTCACAGGAAGGCCAAAAAGATCATCACGGACAACAACCACCCGAGCCACTGCCTGTTCACCCCTCTATCATCTGGAATGCAAGGTCAGTACAGGTGCATCAAAGCTGGGACGAGAGACCGAAAAACAGCTTCTATCTCAAGGCCATCAGACTGTTAAACAGCCATCACTAACATAGAGAGGCTGCTGCCAACATACTGACTCAAATCTCTGGCCACTTAAATAAATTGACTTAATATAGGTACCACTAGTCACTTTAAATAATGACACTTTAATAATGTTTACATTTACTACATGACTCATCTCATATGTATATACTGTATTCAATACCATCTACTGAATCTTGCCTATGCCGCACGGCCATCGCTCATCCATATATTTATTTGTACATATTCTTATTCATCCCTTTACATTTGTGTGTGTATAAGGTAGTTATTGTGTATTTGTTAGATTACTTGTTAGATATTACTGCATTGTCGGAACTAGAGGCACAAGCATTTCGCTACACTCGCATTAACATCTGCTAACCATGTGTATGTGACTAACATTTTTTAATTTGATTTGATACAAAGTGAAAAGAGTGTGAGAGAAGCGGGAGACAGGCGGGGAGACAAAGGTTCTTGGTGCTATTTTGAAACAGCAGGCCCAGGGAGGAGGAAGACAGAGTGCAGGCACACAGCAAACCATTTGTAAAATGTTTAATTGTTTTCACCGACACACACACTTTCCCACACTTTTATTACCCGAACACCACATAAATGTGTAGGAGGGTTCACAGTGTGAAATCAATGAAAATGTGTTATTTGACATGTTCTTCACAGAAAATTAGACAAGGCCAATGAGTCTCAGGTCAAAAAAATAATTAATTGTATCATTTCTATTTTAGTAAACATTGAAAATGGGTCCCACAGACCCGAACACCACACAAGGGTTAAACAGGAATTAGACTGATATGTTAAGTAGTATTGATAAAGGAGCTCTCAAGGCCATTTCTTTGTGGATACAGTCCTATATGGTGTCTGACCCAGATCAGATTTGCCACCAGTGCTCCTTATAGGACACATCACTTCACTCTGTACTCCTCTGTAAACTGGTCATCTCTGTATACCTGTCACAAGACCCACTGGTTGATGCTTATTTATAAAACCCTCTTAGGCCTCACTCCCCCCTATCTGAGATACCTACTGCAGCCCTCATTCTCCACATATAACACCCGTTCTGCCAGTCGCATTCTGTTAAAGATCCCCAAAGCACACACATCCCTGGGTCACTTCTCTTTTCAGTTCGCTGCAGCTAGCGACTGGAACAAACTACAACAAACACTCAAACTGGACAGTTTAATCTCAATCTCCTCATTCGAAGAGTCATGGACACTCTTCCTGACAGTTGTGGCTGCTTTGTGTGATGTATTGTTGTCTCTACCTTCTTGACCTTTGTGCTGTTGTCTGGGCCCAATAATGTTTGTACCCTGTTTTGTGCTGCTACCATGTTGCGTTGCTACCATGTTGTTGTTGTGTTATCTTGGGTCTCTCTTTATATAGTGTTGTGTTGTCTCTCTTGTTATGATGTGTGTTTTGTCCTATATTAATATTGTATTTATGTTTTATCCCAGGCCTCCGTCCCCGCAGGAGGCCTTTTTCTTTTGGTAGGCCGTCGTTGTAAATAAGATGTTTTTTTGTTTTTTACTGACTTAAATAAAGGTTAAATAAAAATGAAATACATGGCTGGTTATACGGTAACATGTCCTGGCTGGTTATACGGTAACATGTCCTGGCTGGTTATACGGTAACATGTCCTGGCTGGTTATACAGTAACATGTCCTGGCTGGTTATACGGTAACATGTCCTGGCTGGTTATGAGGTAACATGTCATGGCTGGTTATGCGGTAACATGTCATGGCTGGTTATGCGGTAACATGTCCTGGCTGGTTATGAGGTAACATGTCCTGGCTGGTTATGCGGTAACATGTCCTGGCTGGTTATGAGGTAACATGTCATGGCTGGTTATGCGGTAACATGTCATGGCTGGTTATGCGGTAACATGTCATGGCTGGTTATGCGGTAACATGTCATGGCTGGTTATGCGGTAACATGTCATGGCTGGTTATGCGGTAACATGTCATGGCTGGTTATGCGGTAACATGTCATGGCTGGTTATACGGTAACATGTCATGGCTGGTTATACGGTAACATGTCCTGGCTGGTTATACAGTAACATGTCCTGGCTGGTTATACAGTAACATGTCCTGGCTGGTTATACAGTAACAACATGTCCTGGCTGGTTATACAGTAACATGTCCTGGCTGGTTATACGGTAACATGTCCTGGCTGGTTATACGGTAACATGTCCTGGCTGGTTATACGGTAACATGTCCTGGCTGGTTATAACATGTCCTGGCTGGTTATACGGTAACATGTCCTGGCTGGTTATACGGTAACATGTCCTGGCTGGTTATACGGTAACATGTCCTGGCTGGTTATACGGTAACATGTCCTGGCTGGTTATACGGTAACATGTCCTGGCTGGTTATACGGTAACATGTCCTGGCTGGTTATACGGTAACATGTCCTGGCTGGTTATACGGTAACATGTCCTGGCTGGTTATACGGTAACATGTCCTGGCTGGTTATACGGTAACATGTCCTGGCTGGTTATACGGTAACATGTCCTGGCTGGTTATACGGTAACATGTCCTGGCTGGTTATACGGTAACATGTCCTGGCTGGTTATACGGTAACATGTCCTGGCTGGTTATACGGTAACATGTCCTGGCTGGTTATACGGTAACATGTCCTGGCTGGTTATACAGTAACATGTCCTGGCTGGTTATACAGTAACATGTCCTGGCTGGTTAAAGTTGGGACACCTTCTTCTTTTCACCTTGTTATGTGATTCCTGAATAACTTCCTGGTCTACTGGGGGAAGTTCCACCCACATACGAACAGAAACAGTTACATGCATACATGGACGATAACATAGGCACTATACACACACTTACTCACAGATTTTGTGTTGTAGAGTAGGGGCCTGAGGGCACACACTTAATGTGTGGTGAAATATGTTGTGAATGTATTATACTGTTTTTTTAAATGGTATAACTGCTTTAATTTTGGTGGATCCCAAGAAGAGTAGCTGCTGTCTAAGCAGGAACTAATGGGGATCCATAATAAACCCCAGGAGGAGTTGCTGCTGCCTTGGCAGGAACTAATGGGGATCCATAATAAATACAAATACATACACCAGACACACCCTCTTATATGATCTCTTACTTCTCTATATCACTGATTAACATATTGGATGTATCTTAATAATGTCTCTGGATGCTTTAAAAAATAATGAATAACCAGACCTGGGTTTAAAACCTATTTGAAATCTGTTAAATACTTTGAGTGTTTGGGTTCCATTAAGCCAGGCAACATCAGCACAGCTAAAGTATGTGGGTTTTATTCATTAGGCACAAAACGGAAGAAAGCAAACTGAAACAGGGAGGGACTAACTCTACCTGTCCAATAAGAATAATGTGTTTTCATTTGCTGTTCCTCTGGCGTGCCCTAATGAATACGTGGCACAGGTCTGCTAATAACCAGCAACGTCAGTCAATCAGTCAGTCAGTCAGTGGTATGGCCTAAAATGTGTTGGCACAGCAACACATGCTGAAATCAACTGAAATTACAATACAATAGGTGTTCCAGCAATAACTTCCCTAAACTTACTGTGTCCCAAATAGAACCCTATTTCCTACATGGTGATGGAACCTGGTTAAAGGTAGTGCACTATACAGGGAATATGGTGCCATTTGAGACGTGCCCTTAAAGTAATTATTCACATTCTATTTAGGTCTTATACACTGCATCAGTACTAAAAACACAGGCCACGTTTCATCCATGGATATAAGGTCCCCACAAGTACAACAGGACATATAAAAAGAAAAATGATTCATTTTAAACATCAATAATATCATATTATTTAATCATAAAACATGTATCATCTGTTCAGTATCTGAATATGTTCAAATTAGGTGAAGGTTCGGGTCAAGGTAAGGGTCAGTTTGAGGTTTTGTCTATAATCTGCTTGTCAATGTAATGCCTGTCAGAAAAGTACCTCTTGTTGGGCATAATACCTACTTTTATAAGTGTTTGTCTCCGCCTACTGGCTGTTTTCTACAAGATCAGTTTCTTCCTTCTATTACCGTGACCTTGACCCATAGAGATAGATAGAGGATTAATCTTTATCTGTTCCATTTTAGCTACAATCCATAGAATACCCAACCCAGTTGACAACCTTGACTACTTTGAAATGGTGGAAGGATGGTGAAAACCCAGGTTTTCGTATCAGAGGAGAGGAAGTAGAAACTGCATTCAAAGTATCTCCATCCCTCTTGACAATGCTGCTCTGTTGAAGAGCAAAGGTGAACACATTGAGAAAGTTAGCAAGTGTCATTATACTCTCAAACCCATATATGTACACACTTTTTCATTTGATTTTACTTCTAATTCACCACAGTTTATATCTCACCTATCACAAAAAGCTTTGCCTGAGATCGCCTCTCTCTTTTGTCAGGTTGTTGTAGCTGGCCTCCCTCTTTAGTCAGGTTGTTGTAGCTGGCCTCCCTCTTTAGTCAGGTTGTTGTAGCTGGCCTCTCTCTTTAGTCAGGTTGTTTGTAGCTGGCCTCTCTCTTTAGTCAGGTTGTTTGTAGCTGGCCTCTCTCTTTAGTCAGGTTGTTTGTAGCTGGCCTCTCTCTTTAGTCAGGTTGTTTGTAGCTGGCCTCTCTCTTTAGTCAGGTTGTTTGTAGCTGGCCTCTCTCTTTAGTCAGGTTGTTTGTAGCTGGCCTCTCTCATTAGTCAGGTTGTTTGTAGCTGGCTCTCTCTCTTTAGTCAGGTTGTTTGTAGCTGGCCTCTCTCTCTTTAGTCAGGTTGTTTGTAGCTGGCCTCTCTCTCTTTAGTCAGGTTGTTTGTAGCTGGCCTCTCTCTCTTTAGTCAGGTTGTTTGTAGCTGGCCTCTCTCTCTTTAGTCAGGTTGTTTGTAGCTGGCCTCTCTCTCTTTAGTCAGGTTGTTTGTAGCTGGCCTCTCTCTCTTTAGTCAGGTTGTTTGTAGCTGGCCTCTCTCTCTTTAGTCAGGTTGTTTGTAGCTGGCCTCTCTCTCTTTAGTCAGGTTGTTTGTAGCTGGCCTCTCTCTCTTTAGTCAGGTTGTTTGTAGCTGGCCTCTCTCTCTTTAGTCAGGTTGTTTGTAGCTGGCCTCTCTCTCTTTAGTCAGGTTGTTTGTAGCTGGCCTCTCTCTCTTTAGTCAGGTTGTTTGTAGCTGGCCTCTCTCTTTAGTCAGGTTGTTTGTAGCTGGCCTCTCTCTTTAGTCAGGTTGTTTGTAGCTGGCCTCTCTCTTTAGTCAGGTTGGTTATTTACGAGAAAAATGCTTCTAAAGAGTTTTGATTCATCTGTTATCTGGAAAGGATTGATACATATAGTGGTTAAAAACACAGTTTCTTATTGTTACTGTAAGTGACAGGCCCCAAAAAACAGACGGCCGCACACTCTATGGCCGCACACTTTCTCCAGGACTGATGTGCAGAAGAAACGCCATGAAACAGAGATGGAAGAGATTGAACTTCACTGAGTTAAACCCCATTAGATTGCACTATAAAGATCATTGTTTTTTCAGGAATCGAATCAATATTTTATCAGCCCCTTTTCAATGCAACAAACCAATACAAATATAACTTTGCAAGATTGAGTCTGTGATTTTGTTGTAGGCAGACCCAGAGCACAACGGAGTAAAAATTTAATTTGAAAGGGGTTTGCCCACGAGTGGTCTTTAAATCACCTGCGAGTGAATGGGCATTTCACATCAGTACTGATCAGAGCGCAGAGTCGCTTGTTTGCACATTTCTTGATATTCTTTGCTTGATTAGTTATTAGCCCAGTTATTGTAACATCTGCTTCCAACTCTCACCCTGAAACATGTAGATCACCTGAATGCAGCTCACTCCCCAGATCCCAATCACCTGAATTCTAATCACCTGTTCAATCATCTGTAGGTCATTATCACACATTATTTAGTTCAGTTCTTTGCATCCTGTCACTGTGAGGTATCGTTTGTTTTGTGACACACGTCTTTTGGCATGCTGGTTTTCCCATGATTCCCGTGTATGATAGTTTTTGCCTGACTTACTAACAACACCTTTTCGCTATTCCCTGCATGTACTTTAGCCTACCAGATTCCCTGTTACCTACCTATTGCCTGATCTCCCCGACTACATTACTAGCCTTTTCCCTGCCTGTACTGTTGCCCTTTTGGACCCCCAGTGTATGACCTTCTGCCTGGACCCAGCTACCTGCCTCCTCCTGTGGTCCTTTGCAATAAACACCTGCTGCGCCCTGCACTTGAAACCAGTTCTCTGCCTCGTGTTCATTAGTTATACATTAGTATAGGTCAGTAATGGGGAGTTTCTGTTTCCTACAAGAGCACACAACGTGTAGGCTTCATATCAAACTGTCTTTGAAAAACCAGTCAGGTTAAAAGCTTATGTCTTAATTAAAGGGGGAATGTTGTATTTTGAGACAGGTTTGAATATGCAAATACGCCAATAGGCAGAGAGGAAGCCTACATTGTCTAATTTGCTGTATGGTTATAATAATTCATTTTATTTTGTAGAGTGCTGTCTTGCATAATACAACACAATACAATGCCATTTACAGTCACCTATTTGGCCCATGGTGTTACAGACCCCAAACAATTATTATTAATTCATGTCAAGGCCTTTACAATGTGAAACAGGGAAGAATTTCACTTAATCAGCTAAGGCATGATTGACGGAAAAAGCTTAGACTAGGGTTATTCAAATCCAGTCTCACACAGTAGGGATCTATGGAATGCCGATAAAGGTGTTCCATAGGAATCAGTTCAGTGATTGCCTAAATTCAACACGTCTGTTCTTCCAGGTCGGTTAAATTAAAAACATGCCTGCGGCACTCCAGGACCAGGGTTGCCTACAAGGTGCAGTACTTCCCAATCTTCTCCTCTGGGTTCACCAGACAGGGACACCTGCATCAATTAGTCAAGGAGTTGATGGTTAGTAGACTGAATCAGGTGTGCCAGTTAAGTGCTAAAACTGAAATGTGAAACGTCTGATGGTCCCTGATGAGAGGGTTGGGAAATCCTGGACTGGGGGTCTCAATCTTCACTGTAGTGCTGTTTTCCATTATTCTGGGTGATTGAATGATTAAAGTGGTGTATTGGCTATTAGTATTCTAGACCAGTCCCTGATCAGAGGAGAATGATGATGATGAGGTTTAAGGGTATCTCTGTACTGTTACTATGGGAACCTTTATTTATTATCAGCAGTGGTGTTGGTCATGTTCACACGTAGATCAGTATGGAAGAAGTGTGAACAAACAATTCTCAGAAGCCATGTTGTGTTTCCTGCCTGTGTGCATGCATTAGAATGTGACCTCTATTGATCTGTGCAAACACACATCACTCTGTAAATACAGTGCATTTGGAATGTATTCAGACATGTTCACTTTTTCCACATTTTGTTACATTACAGGCTTATTCTAATGTGGGTTAAATCATTTTCCCCCTCTTCAATCTACACCTAACAACCCATGATAACAAAGCAAAAACATTTTTTTATGACAATTCTTTCTTTTTTAAAAATCAGACCCTTTACTCAGTACTTTGTTGAAGCACGTGACAAATAAACTTTGATTTGATTTGAAGCACCTTTGGCATTGATTACAGCCCTGAGTCTTCTTGGGTCTGATGCTACAAGCTTGGCACACCTGTATTTCTAGGAATTTCTCCCATTCTTCTCTGCAGATCCTCTTAAGCCCTGTCAGGTTGGATGGGGAGTTTCGCAACACAGCTATTTTCAGGTCTCTCCAGAGATGTTGGATCGGGTTCATGTCCGGGCTCTAGCTGGGCCACTCAAAGACATTCATAGACTTGTCCCAAAGCCACTCCTGCGTTGGCTTGGCTGTGTGCTTAAGGTCATTGTCCTGTTAGAAGGTGAACCTTCGACCCAGTCTGAGGTTCTGAGCACACTGGACCAGGTTTTCATCAAAGATCTCACTGTACTTTGCTCCATTCATATTTTCCTTGATCCTGACTCCCAGTCTACCAGTCCCTGCCGCTGAAAAATATCCCCGTAGCTTGATACTGCCCCCACCAAGCTTTACCGTAGGGATGGTGAAAGGTTCCACCCAGACGTGACGCTTGGCGTTCAGGCCAAACAAATAGTTCAAACTTGGTTTCATCAGACCAGAGAATCTTGTTTCTCATGGTCTAATAGTCATTTAGGTGTCTTTTGGCAAACTCCAAGCGGGCTGTCATGTGTCTTTTACTGAGGAGTGTCTTCCGTCTGGCCACTCTACTATAAAGGCCTGATTGGTAGAGTGCTGCAGAGATGGTTGTACTTCTGGAACAGTCTCTCATCGCCACAGAGGAGCTCTGGAGCTCTGCCAGAGTGACCATCGGGTTCTTGGTAACATCCCTGACCAAGGCCCTTCTCCCCCGATTGCTCAGTTTTGCCAGGCGACCAGCGTTAGGAAGAGTCTTGGTAGCAAAGGATCTGAATACTTATGTAAATAAGGTATTTCAGTTAATTTTTTGGGAGAAAAATAATCTAAAACCTGTTTTCACTTAGTCATTATGAGGTATTGAGTGTAGATAGATGATCTTTTTTTATTTAATACATTTTAGAATATGGCTGTAATGTCACAAAATGTGAAAAAGTCAAGGGGTCTGAAAGCACCTAATCCAGCAGACATAGTGTTATCTATACAGTTGCTGTACTTCACACATTAAAATTATGTTTAATATTCATATTGTTTAATAAAAATATTGTTTAATATTCACCATTCTATTACTGATTAGCACAGCGGTCTAAGTCATCACAGTGCTGAGGCGTCACTACAGCCTGGGGTTCGACAATGTTACGACGGGTGGGAGGAGAGAGGGGCCAGGGCTCAGTTATAAGTTGTCCATTCATTTATGTTTGTATTTTTTGCTGATACAAGATTGTCTTATGTGACTTAGTCATAAGTGTGGGCGTACAGATAAGAGCCGTTTGGGTACGACCTGAGTGTGTGACATCCTGTTCTCATAGATCTACAGGAACTTAGATGGGTGGAAACATAAAGGAAGGAACAAACAATGGTGGCAACGTTAGCTATCTTAATCTGAACAGACAAGCTAAATCAGCTTTTACACACCATGTTCCATCTCCACCCATCTAAGTTCCACCCATCTGCTAAACTGCCACAATGACAAAAAATGCTTTGTAATTTTCCTATAAGAGGAGAGAGAACTCTGTTGGGCTTTCCTAACGATGCACTGTTGAGTGGTTGTTAATGATTGCTTCATTTTTGCTGATCTTATAACAAAGTTGTTGTTAAAGGAATCTACAGTCTCTCTTCCTGTAGAATTGCTATCATAAATAAATTACATGTAAGGTTGTAGTTTACACCAAACTCACCCTGATGACTCTCTCGCTCTCACACCTTCAAGAGGGCTTCAAACTTGTTAGCAGGGGGTTTCTGATGAACTTGGGTGGGGGGGGGTCTACCAGTCAACTGTCTATCCTGCCCTCTATCCACCATTCATAGTGACAATAGTGGTAGATGGATTGTTTGTCCAGATCTGCAATAGGCTAACTAGCAATCATACCATACATAAAAGCATTCAAAGCTGCATCAATAGGAATTGCTGATAGGCAGCAGACAGGCCAGTTGCATCATTGTGCATAAAATAACAGTATAGACATGAGACACAGCTCAAAAAGATCCCCTATTGATCTTGCTTAGGGACAATACAGTTATCCTGCCAAGACTAGCCTACAAAACCAAAATCCAATGAATAATTGCATTATTGTTCTACTCTAGGCTGTAGACTGCAGAAAAAATGTAATAATAAGCCCTGTTATTTGATTGTTTCATTCCATTTGGATCAGTTGTGGGTCTACTCTGACCGATTCTAGAAAGGCACAGCAGCAGGCCAGTCTGGCTGTATTTTTACTGCTGATACTGATGCTCGGTTTCTGGCCGATCATCATTCTGTCAAGTCGTTCTATATAGTGTGGCCACATAGGCCTATGATACCAGCAGGCCCAGTTATTCAGAAAAGCTCAACACATCTTCTGCCTGCTTTCTGATCCGAGCGGGCTATCCCTCAACCTAGAACCTAAAGCTTAAATATAGCCTAAATTCTTGGCTTTTAAAATGTATAACCTTTTAAGTGTGCATTTAACATAACAGATCACAATGTTTTAATCTGATTAGGCTACTTTAAAAGTCTCCTGCAAATGTTCATCCACTCCCCTCTAATGTAATTCAAGCATGTAATTCAAGCATCCAAACTGCACACCGGCCATTCCATTCCACCAAAAAATGTAAAGATATTTGGAGATTGTCAAGCCAAGACTTTAATCCTGAGTAGGGAGGGTTATATTTTCTGTTTGTCAAGATTGACATACTCTATTTGATTGTGGTGTTGAAAACGCAAACCATGATGATAAGCACTCAGTCACTAATCGGTATGCAGTCATGTGTTGCTTATTGGTTGGTGGAAAATGTGTTGCATATATGTTATATAATTAAGCAATAAGGCCTGAGTCGGTGTGGCATTGCGTCGTGCCTAAGTACATCCCTTAGCCGTGGTATATTGGCCATAAATCACAAACCCTTGAGGTGCCTTATTGCTCTTATAAACTGCTTACCAACTTAATTAGAGCAGGAAAACAAAATGTATCCTGTATCACAGGAGGTTGGTGGCACCTTATTTGGGGAGAACGGGCTTGTAGTAATGACTGGAGCGGAATCAGGGGAAAGGATTCAAATACATCAAACACATGGTTTCCAGGTGTATGATGTCATTCCATCCTCCGTTCCGGACATTATTATGAGCCGTTCTCCCTTCATTTACCAAATGTGATATTTTATATAAATATTTAAATTCACAATTAAGATTTTATATTTTATTCTATTGACATTATGATACTTGGTTCTGCCACAAAATGTTTAAATAAAACCTGTTGCTGAGAAATAGGTAGAAATCATCCGGTGATGTCATTACCAGTCACACAACCTCAGAGACGGTGACCATGACGGTGACCAACTGACCACACATTGCAGTGTTCGACTTGGGGTTGAGAAGAGTGTGAGAAAGACAAAGGGGGAAACTTAACTCTTTCTCAGCAGCATCACTTTTAGTTTCAAATGGCCCTGTGGTGAACCAAAGCTGTGTACAGCTGTAGAGCTGTGTACATCCTCATGCATGTGTACGTTTGCAGACATGAAGATCTGCATGACTTTGTGCAGATATTATATTGGTGTTTCAGTGTGGGAACAGGATTTGTAGTTATGTCTGCTTGTAAAGTCAGAAATCTGACCAGCAGAAATGTTCAGTCTGCAATACACAAGTTCTAAAGCTGAACAATAGAGGAATCTGCATACAGTCTATCCTCACTTGTCATATCCTTTCTGCCTCTGTCTGAATTTTGCTGCTCCCCAGCTTCCTGTGATAAAGGCTTCTTCTTCCTCTTCTTCATCTTCCTTGTCTCAGTGTTACCATAGCTCTGACTGGAGTCTGGAGGAGTCAACAGGTCATACTGACTAGGCTCATAACATCTTAAGATATGGGGAAAGTAATTAATATTTTTTCGGTGGTGGTAGTAATGGCGTTGATCCTGGGTCTTTTCTTTGGACAGGTGAGATCATTTTATTTGATTCATATGCTACTGTTATTGTTGTCTTCCCCTAAAGAATAGGGGTTCCAGAATAGTCAACACAATCTATAGTGGAACATTGTTTACTGCATCATACAGTTCTCATTCTGAATTAATTATTTGAAATGTTAAGCTTCATAGTTTGATCATCTATATTGACATCAGACATGGGTTTAAACACTTGAATAATTATTTCAAATACTTTGAGTATTTTCTGGAGTCTGCCTGAAGTACCAGATGGGACATTTCTATTGGTCTATTGAGCCAGGCAAGATCAAAATGGCACTTCTTTAGTTGTACGATATTTGAAAACCAGGTCTGATTGACTTTATCATCAAAAGCTCAAGTTCCTCTACTATCTGTTGACTTTATCTGATATGAGAGAATATACACTGCTGTTCAAAAGTTTGAGGTCATTTAGAAATGTTGTTTTTGAAAGAAAAGCACTTTTTTTGTCCATTAAAATAACATCAAATTGATCAGAAATACGTTGTAGACATTGTTAATTTTGTAAAGGAGTATTGTAGCTGGAAATGGCTGATTTTTCATGGAATATCTACATAGGCGTACAGAGGCCCATGCTGATTGATCATTAGAAACCCTTTTGCAATTATGTTAGCATAGATGAAAACTGTTGTTCTGATTAAAGAAGCAATAAAACTGGCCTTTAGTTATGTATCTGGAGCATCAGCATTTGTGGGTTTGATTACAGGCTCGAAATGGCCAGAAACAAAGACCTTTCTTCTGAAACTCGTCAGTCTATTCTTGTTCTGAGAAATTAAGGCTATTCCATGTGAGAAATTGCCAAGAAACTGAAGATCTCATACAACGCTGTGTACAGAACAGCGCAAACTGTCTCTAACCAGAATAGAAAGAGGTGCACAACTGAGCAAGAAGACAATTACATTAGAGCATCTATTTTGAGAAACAGACACCTCATAAGTCCTAAACTGGCAGCTTCATTAAATAGTACCCAGGCAGATTGGTCAGGCGGGCGGCTCAGGGTCAGGACAGGCAAGGGTAAAAACCAGGAGGGCGAGAAAAGAAAGACTGGGGAAAAGCAGGAGCTGATACAAAAACCGCTGGTTGACTTGACAAACAAGGTGAACTGGCAACAGACAGAGAACACAGGTGTAAATACACAGGGGATAATGGGGAAGATGGGCGACAATGGAGGGGGGTGGTGACAATCGCAAAGGCAGGTGAAACAGATCAGAGTGTGACCCCTAAAAGTGTTGGGCCATCAATAAAGGGCCTTTTGAGTAATTCAGTGAAACGTAACTATTTATTTCACCTAATTTTAACATTCTGTCATAAAGAACACAATCATTTTAATTTAAAAAAACAAATGTTTTATCATCTCCAGAGTATTAAGCATGAAAAGCAACTTTAAAAGGTGACAATTAAAGTAACAGGGTTAACCGTGACAGGGTGGACTATTTCATCTTAAATCAGCCATAACTCCACTTGTGACATGGGGAAAGGAAGCTGGTTGTGTGCGATAGAGAATGTGAACTTTACAAAATGTGAATTTAACATAGAAATGTTTTATCTATCTATAGGTAACAGGGTTGACGTGCCATGCTCTAAGCACTTTCCCCACAAAACACCAGATAATGGCCAAAAAAAGTCAACGCAGCTCACTTGTTTTTACACTTTTGAAAAAGTAATTAAAAAAAATAAAAATGTAACAGTATTAAAGAGAGCTCAGATTAACAGACTTAACTGTAAACCGGAGGGACAAATGTAAATTCATCACCATAAAATAAAATGAATAATTTCAGAATTTTCAAAGCAACAAAATAACCACGGTTTACAATGATGGTGATAACTTGGAGAAATGTGGGTTGAAGAGTGTATTTAAATCTTCGTAGAAGTCAGACAAACATGATAAGGGACAACTCATTTATTTGATTGAAAACACACTATTATTATTATTATTATCACTCCATATTGTTCCTCCCAAACCAATCTAATTCTTTCTACACATTTCCATTACACAAATTTAATTCCATTCAATTGTTTTATTATTATTTGTTATTTCACCTTTATTTAATCAGGTAGGCCAGTTGAGAACAAGTTCTCAATTAAAACTGCGACGTGGCCAAGATAAATCAAAGCAGTGCGAAACAAACAGCACAGAGGGATAAACAAACGTACAGTCAATAACACAATAGAAAAATATATATATATATATATATATATATATATATATATACACACAGTGTGTGCAAATGAAGTAAGATTAGAGAGGTAAGGCAATAAAAAGGCCACAGAGGCATATTAATACAAATGTAACTATTAAATACTGGATTGATAGATCCATGCAGAAGATGAATGTGCAGAAGATAAATGTGCAAGTAGAACTATTGGGGTGCAAAGGAGCAAAAAAATAAACAACAATATGGGTATGAGTTGGTTGGGTGGGCTATGTACGGGTGGGCTATGTACAGATGGGCTGTGTACAGGTGCAATAATCTGTGAGCTGCTCTGACAGCTGATGTGGAACTCTATGTCTGTACAACAGAGGATTCTCTACATGAATGGCTGGGTGTTTAAATCCCATTTTTTTCCTAATTTACCAATTAAAATGATTAAGCCATGCAAACAACTATTATTGAGGAAAAGTCCATCCACATAATTATCCCACTTCCATAACTTCTACAATACACCTGCCCAGATACTATTCTAACCCATTTCTTATCTTTCAATTGCTCCCATCGAATCTCTGCTGGAATCCTTTTCTTAATGGGCTTATTTCTTACATCTCTTAGCCCAAACGGTCCAGGCTCTCTCTTGCTGTTCTATAATCACCTCTTTCCTTCCTTAGATATTTACCAAGAACCCGGACCCACAGATGGTGAGTGTGGAATTTTAGTTAGTGTGTGAATCAACTGTTAAATTGAGTGTTTATTCAAAATGCCCACACATAATGTCACAAGGACATGAATGTCACTATATGTATGAAAACGACCGAAATCTGTCGCACAAAAGAGTTAGCCGCCTTTAAAAAAATATATATCTTTTTTTTAATTCATGGGGAGAAACAGATACCTAGTAAGTCTTAAGTAATGTATTGAAACTAAATGTTATTTTTACAGAATCCTTTCCCACTGGACATGGCCCCTACATCTATTGATGATCAATACGTTGGCTGCAGAGCGAACATCAGCATTCAGGTGAACACGGACTACCTCCCACGTGAGAAGAAAACCAGTACAAACTTCAATAATGCCTGGAACAAAGCAGAAGCAGAAGCCAAACCGTCTCTCCATGGTCTGCAAAAGGAACACTCCAAAGCTATATATGTGTACACAGATGAAGATTGTGAGATCTACCCGGACTTCAACAGAGAAGTTAGAGATGGTAGATCTAATTATGGGACAACATTCCAGTACCATTCCCTGCACTTCTATCTAACTGAAGCCATTCAGATTCTCAAACAAAGTCAAACAACATGCATGACCACCTACCGTAGAACCAATGTGTATTTTGATCAGGATGTTGTCAACAAAGATATCCGTTTCGGCACCTTCACCTCGAGCACTTTAAACAAGAAAATAGGCAGAGATTCATTTGGAGAGACGTCCTGCTTTGAGATCACCACATGTTTTGGAGCTGACATATCCCATTACTCTGTATTTACAGGAGAGAGAGAAGTCTTAATTCCTCCCTATGAGGTATTCACAGTGAGCAACATCCAGAAGAAGTCACCAGAGAATAACCTGTGGTGTAAATTTGTCTACACATTAGTGAGCACTGGAAATCAGAGTGACTTGAATTGCAAGTTGCAAAATGGAGTAAACGCTCTATAATATTTTGATAATTACTGTATATCACTGATCATTCCCATACCAATGTACGATTAAGTCATCTGTAAAAAAATATATTTTTTACATTCCTTCTTTCAGTTGTAATGATCCTGTTAAAGACTGTTTAACCCTTATTGCTGCCTCAGATTAAGAACAAGTTATAAAAAAGTATAATTTGCCGATATTGAATCAAATTGTAATTTGTGATTTGTTGACATTTGTTAGCATGTGCACTGTGTTTGTTTATATTCACCATTATGCTACTGATTCCCCCTCCATCAATATCGTGTTTATATTCACCATTATGTTACTGATTCCCCCTCCATCAATATAGTGTTTATATTGACCATTGTGTTACTGATTCCCCCTCCATCAATATCGTGTTTATATTCACCATTATGTTACTGATTCCCCCTCCATCAATATCGTGTTTATATTCACCATTATGTTACTGATTCCCCTCCATCAATATCGTGTTTATATTCACCATTATGTTACTGATTCCCCCTCCATCAATATCGTGTTTATATTCACCATTATGTTACTGATTCCCCCTCCATCAATATCGTGTTTATATTCACCATTATGTTACTGATTCCCCCTCCATCAATATTGTGTTTATATTCACCATTATGTTACTGATTCCCCCTCCATCAATATTGTGTTTATATTCACCATTGTTACTGATTCCCTCCATCAATATTGTGTTTATATTCACCATTATGTTGCTGATTCCCTCCGTCAATATTGTGTTTATATTCACCATTATGTTGCTGATTCCCTCCATCAATATTGTGCTTATATTCACCATTATGTTACTGATTCCCTCCATCAATATTGTGCTTATATTCACCATTATGTTACTGATTCCCTCCATCAATATTGTGTTTATATTCACCATTATGTTGCTGATTCCCTCCATCAATATTGTGTTTTCACCATTACTGTATCTTACTGATTCCCTCCACCCCATCAATGAACAAATGCTAGATTTCTCTTATTTGTTGACATTTCATCTAATGGTATTTTGTTATTAGTTGACATTGAATCTAATGGTATTTTGTATAGTTTTTTTTACATCTAATCAAATGGTATTTTTTGTTTGTTTACATTTAATCATATTTTGTTGACATCCTCCTTTCTATTGTAAAGATCCTGTATATTAAAAAAAAAACAGTTTAATCTGTAATGATTACTGTTCTTCCTTGTCTCATAGCGCTCTAGGAACTTCTGGTGACTGGTCGGACACCTGCAACCTGACTTTGGATGTCCGTCAAATGTTATTTCCTCTGACACATTGGTGAGGTTGACTTCCGGGTTAACTTCCCCATTTAACCCACCCCCTCTGAATCCGAGAGCAAGCAGTGTGTTAAGAAATGGGAGGCTAGGCGGGTCATGACCCTCTCACAAGCCCATTGAGGAGTTGCAGCGCTGAGACAAGGTTGTAACTAGCAACTGGGGAGAAAATGGAGTAAAAACTATAGTTTTACTTAGTCATGTAATACTTAGTCATGGCTTTGAAATTAACTTGAAGCAAAAATAGTAACAAGTCGGCTCGCTAACCAGAGAAAGAAGAGCAAACTGTGTCTGTCAGAGTGAGATGGGACGGAGAGCAGTAGCAGGGTTAGAAGTTGTCACGTCCATCGTACGAAGGAGACCAAGGCGCAGCGTGGTATGCTTACATTCTTATTTTATTAAAGATTGAACACTGAAAAAAATAACAAAACAACACGTGACACTATACAAATGAGTTCTGACAGGCAACTACCCATAGACAAGAACCCACAAATAGACTGTATTAGAACACACAACTAAACCCATCTACCTTGACTGTATTTGAACACCAATAACTAACCCAAACCCATCTACCTTTACTATATTTTAACACAGATAACTAACCCAAACCCATCTACCTAGACTGTAGTAGAACACATAACTAAACCCATCTATCTAGACTGTATTAGAACACATAACTAAACCCATCTACCTAGACTGTATTAGAACACATAACTAAACCCATCTACCTTTACTGTATTTGAACACAAATAACTAACCCAAACCCATCTACCTTTACTATATTTTAACACAGATAACTAACCCAAACCCATCTACCTAGACTGTATTAGAACACATAACTAAACCCATCTATCTAGACTGTATTAGAACACATAACTAAACCCATCTATCTAGACTGTATTAGAACACATAACTAAACCCATCTATCTAGACTGTATTAGAACACATAACTAAACCCATCTATCTAGACTGTATTAGAACACATAACTAAACCCATCTATCTAGACTGTATTAGAACACATAACTAAACCCATCTACCTAGACTGTATTGGAATAAAGATAACTAAACCCATCTATCCAGACTGTATTAGAACACATAACTAAACCCATCTATCTAGACTGTATTAGAACACATAACTAAACCCATCTATCCAGACTGTATTAGAACACATAACTAAACCCATCTATCTAGACTGTATTAGAACACATCACTAAACCCATCTATCTAGACTGTATTAGAACACATAACTAAACCCATCTACCTAGACTGTATTAGAACACATAACTAAACCCATCTATCTAGACTGTATTAGAACACATAACTAAACCCATCTATCTAGACTGTATTAGAACACATAACTAAACCCATCTACCTAGACTGTATTGGAATAAAGATAACTAAACCCATCTATCCAGACTGTATTAGAACACATAACTAAACCCATCTATCTAGACTGTATTAGAACACATAACTAAACCCATCTATCTAGACTGTATTAGAACACATAACTAAACCCATCTACCTAGACTGTATTAGAACACATAACTAAACCCATAACTGTATTAAACCCATAAACCCATCTAGACTGTATTAGAACACATAACTAAAACCCATCTATCTAGACTGTATTAGAACACATAACTAAACCCATCTACCTAGACTGTATTAGAACACATAACTAAACCCATCTACCTAGACTGTATTAGAACACATAACTAAACCCATCTATCTAGACTGTATTAGAACACATAACTAAACCCATCTATCTAGACTGTATTAGAACACATAACTAAACCCATCTACCTAGACTGTATTAGAACACATAACTAAACCCATCTACCTAGACTGTATTAGAACACATAACTAAACCCATCTACCTAGACTGTATTAGAACACATAACTAAACCCATCTACCTAGACTGTATTAGAACACATAACTAAACCCATCTACCTAGACTAGACTGTACTTAGAACACCCATAACTAAACCCATCTACCTAGACTGTATTAGAACACATAACTAAACCCATCTACCTAGACTGTATTAGAACACATAACTAAACCCATCTATCTAGACTGTATTAGAACAATAACTAAACCCATCTACCTAGACTGTCTTAGAACACATAACTAAACCCATCTATCTAGACTGTATTAGAACACATAACTAAACCCATCTATCTAGACTGTATTAGAACACATAACTAAAATCTATCTAGATAACTAAACCCATCTATCTAGACTGTATTAGAACACATAACTAAACCCATCTATCTAGACTGTATTAGAACACATAACTAAACCCATCTATCTAGACTGTATTAGAACACATAACTAAACCCATCTATCTAGACTGTATTAGAACACATAACTAAACCCATCTACCTAGACTGTATTAGAACACATAACTAAACCCATCTACCTAGACTGTATTAGAACACATAACTAAACCCATCTATCTAGACTGTATTAGAACACATAACTAAACCCATCTATCTAGACTGTATTAGAACACATAACTAAACCCATCTCTAGACTGTATTAGACTGTATTAGACTGTATTAAAGATAACTAAACCCATCTAAGACTGTATTAGAACACATAACTAAACCCATCTATCCAGACTGTATTAGAACACATAACTAAACCCATCTATCTAGACTGTATTAGAACACATAACTAAACCCATCTACCTAGACTGTATTAGAACACATAACTAAACCCATCTATCTAGACTGTATTAGAACACATAACTAAACCCATCTATCTAGACTGTATTAGAACACATAACTAAACCCATCTATCTAGACTGTATTAGAACACATAACTAAACCCATCTATCTAGACTGTATTAGAACACATAACTAAACCCATCTATCTAGACTGTATTGGAATAAAGATAACTAAACCCATCTACCTAGACTGTATTGGAATAAAGATAACTAAACCCATCTATCCAGACTGTATTAGAACACATAACTAAACCCATCTACCTAGACTGTATTGGAATAAAGATAACTAAACCCATCTATCTAGACTGTATTAGAACACATAACTAAACCCATCTATCTAGACTGTATTAGAACACATAACTAAACCCATCTACCTAGACTGTATTAGAACACAAATAAACCCATCTATCTAGACTGTATTAGAACACATAACTAAACCCATCTATCTAGACTGTATTAGAACACATAAACAGATAACTAAACCCATCTACCTCTAGACTGTATTAGAACACATAACTAAACCCATCTATCTAGACTGTATTAGAACACATAACTAAACCCATCTATCTAGACTGTATTAGAACACATAACTAAACCCATCTATCTAGACTGTATTAGAACACATAACTAAACCCATCTATCTAGACTGTATTAGAACACATAACTAAACCCATCTATCTAGACTGTATTAGAACACATAACTAAACCCATCTATCCAGACTGTATTAGAACACATAACTAAACCTATCTACTAGACTGTATTAGACTGTATTAAACATAACTAAACCCATCTACCTAGACTGTATTAGAACACATAACTAAACCCATCTATCTAGACTGTATTAGAACACATAACTAAACCCATCTACCTAGACTGTATTAGAATACACATAACTAAACCCATCTATCCAGACTGTATTAGAACACATAACTAAACCCATCTACCTAGACTGTATTGGAACACATAACTAAAATCTAAAGATAGAAACTAAACCCATCTATCTAGACTGTATTAGAACACATAACTAAACCCATCTATCTAGACTGTATTAGAACACATAACTAAACCCATCTACCTAGACTGTATTAGAACACATAACTAAACCCATCTACCTAGACTGTATTAGAACACATAACTAAACCCATCTATCTAGACTGTATTAGAACACATAACTAAACCCATCTATCTAGACTGTATTGGAATAAAGATAACTAAACCCATCTATCCAGACTGTATTAGAACACATAACTAAACCCATCTACCTAGACTGTATTGGAATAAAGATAACTAAACCCATCTATCCAGACTGTATTAGAACACATAACTAAACCCATCTATCTAGACTGTATTGGAATAAAGATAACTAAACCCATCTACCTAGACTGTATTGGAATAAAGATAACTAAACCCATCTATCCAGACTGTATTAGAACACATAACTAAACCCATCTACCTAGACTGTATTGGAATAAAGATAACTAAACCCATCTATCTAGACTGTATTAGAACACATAACTAAACCCATCTATCTAGACTGTATTAGTACACATAACTAAACCCATCTACCTAGACTGTATTAGAACACATAACTAAACCCATCTATCCAGACTGTATTAGAACACATAACTAAACCCATCTACCTAGACTGTATTAGAACACATAACTAAACCCATCTACCTAGACTGTATTAGAACACATAACTAAACCCATCTACCTAGACTGTATTAGAACACATAACTAAACCCATCTACCTAGACTGTATTAGAACACATAACTAAACCCATCTACCTAGACTGTATTAGAACACATAACTAAACCCATCTACCTAGACTGTATTAGAACACATAACTAAACCCATCTATCTAGACTGTATTAGAACATAACTAAAACTAAACTGTATTGGAACAAAGATAACTAAACCCATCTACCTAGACTGTATTGGAATAAAGATAACTAAACCCATCTATCCAGACTGTATTAGAACACATAACTAAACCCATCTACCTAGACTGTATTGGAATAAAGATAACTAAACCCATCTATCCAGACTGTATTAGAACACATAACTAAACCCATCTATCTAGACTGTATTGGAATAAAGATAACTAAACCCATCTACCTAGACTGTATTGGAATAAAGATAACTAAACCCATCTATCCAGACTGTATTAAACCCTAAACCCATCTACCTAGACTGTATTAGAACACATAACTAAACCCATCTACCTAGACTGTATTGGAAGAACACATAACTAAACCCATCTACCTAGACTGTATTAGAACACATAACTAAACCCATCTACCTAGACTGTATTAGAACACATAACTAAACCCATCTACCTAGACTGTATTAGAACACATAACTAAACCCATCTACCTAGACTGTATTAGAACACATAACTAAACCCATCTACCTAGACTGTATTAGAAAAAGATAACTAAACCCATCTACCTAGACTGTATTAGAACACATAACTAAACCCATCTATCTAGACTGTATTAGAACACATAACTAAACCCATCTACCTAGACTGTATTATTAGAACACATAACTAAACCCATCTACCTAGACTGTATTAGAACACATAACTAAACCCATCTATCTAGACTGTATTAGAACACATAACTAAACCCATCTACCTAGACTGTATTAGAAACACATAACTAAACCCCTATCTAGACTGTATTAGAACACATAACTAAACCCATCTACCTAGACTGTATTGGAAAAAGATAACTAAACCCATCTACCTAGACTGTATTAGAACACATAACTAAACCCATCTACCTAGACTGTATTAGAAACATAACTAAACCCATCTACCTAGACTGTATTGGAACACATAACTAAACCCATCTACCTAGACTGTATTAGAACACATAACTAAACCCATCTACCTAGACTGTATTAGAACTAAACCCATCTATAGACTGTATTAAACCATAACTAAACCCATCTACCTAGACTGTATTAGAACACATAACTAAACCCATCTATCTAGACTGTATTAGAACACATAACTAAACCCATCTACCTAGACTGTATTGGAATAAGATAACTAAACCCCATCTACCTAGACTGTATTAGAACACATAACTAAACCCATCTACCTAGACTGTATTGGAATAAAGATAACTAAACCCATCTACCTAGACTGTATTAGAACACATAACTAAACCCATCTACCTAGACTGTATTGGAATAAAGATAACTAAACCCATCTACCTAGACTGTATTGGAATAAAGATAACTAAACCCATCTACCTAGACTGTATTAGAACACATAACTAAACCCATCTACCTAGACTGTATTGGAATAAAGATAACTAACCCCATCTACCTAGACTGTATTAGAACACATAACTAAACCCATCTACCTAGACTGTATTAGAACACATAACTAAACCCATCTACCTAGACTGTATTAGAACACATAACTAAACCCATCTACCTAGACTGTATTAGAACACATAACTAAACCCATCTACCTAGACTGTATTAGAACACATAACTAAACCCATCTACCTAGACTGTATTGGAATAAAGATAACTAAACCCATCTACCTAGACTGTATTGGAATAAAGATAACTAAACCCATCTACCTAGACTGTATTGGAATAAAGATAACTAAACCCATCTACCTAGACTGTATTGGAATAAAGATAACTAAACCCATCTACCTAGACTGTATTGGAATAAAGATAACTAAACCCATCTACCTAGACTGTATTAGAACACATAACTAAACCCATCTACCTAGACTGTATTGGAATAAAGATAACTAAACCCATCTACCTAGACTGTATTAGAACACATAACTAAACCCATCTACCTAGACTGTATTGGAACACACAACTAAACCCATCTACCTAGACTGTATTTGAAGGCAGACAACTAACCAAAACCCATCTATCTGGACTGTATTAGAACACATAACTAAACCCATCTATCTAGCCTGTATAGGAATAAAGATAACTAACCCAAACCCGTCTACCTAGACTGTATTGGAATAAAGATAACTAAACCCATCTACCTAGACTGTATTGGAATAAAGATAACTAAACCCATCTACCTAGACTGTATTGGAATAAAGATAACTAAACCCATCTACCTAGACTGTATTGGAATAAAGATAACTAAACCCATCTACCTAGACTGTATTAGAACACATAACTAAACCCATCTACCTAGACTGTATTGGAATAAAGATAACTAAACCCATCTACCTAGACTGTATTAGAACACATAACTAAACCCATCTACCTAGACTGTATTGGAACACACAACTAAACCCATCTACCTAGACTGTATTTGAAGGCAGACAACTAACCAAACCCATCTATCTAGACTGTATTAGAACAC
>NW_024607973.1:0-43598 GCF_018296145.1 Oncorhynchus tshawytscha
CTAGGTCTCAGTAAGGAACTCCCTTCACCTGGTTGTCTAGGTCTCAGTAAGGATCTCCCCTCACCTAGTTGTCTAGGTCTCAGTAAGGATCTCCCCTCACCTGGTACAGAACAGCAAGTCCTCCCATTAGGCCTACAATAGAGAACATCAGCTAAACATCTACCATAGAACACCAGTTAAACATCTACCAGAGCAGAACATCAGTTAAACATCTACCATAGTACATCAGTTAAACATCTACCAGAGCAGAACATCAGTTAAACATCTACCATAGTACATCAGTTAAACATCTACCAGAGCAGAACATCAGTTAAACATCTACCATAGTACATCAGTTAAACATCTACCAGAGCAGAACATCAGCTAAACATCTACCAGAGCAGAACATCAGCTAAACATCTACCATCTACCAGAGCAGAACATCAGCTAAACATCTACCAGAGCAGAATATCAGTTGTTCCAGGTGAGGTAATAACTACAAGTCAGTTTTCAACTTCCTTTCTGTTTTCCCAGGGCAACGTTGTTGGAGGTAGGTGTGAAAGGATACCCCGCAAGCTGCAGAATACTCTGTGGAACTACGACTCCACTGAAACCAGAAACCCTTACACCCGTATTAGTCATTACAGTCTAGAAATACAAATCCCCCATTTTAAAGTATTCTTTCAGTTGCTAATTGGCTTCACAGACATGTTCTTTAAACACATTGATTTATCTAAACAGCATCACCATGTAATTAATTGTTCCTTGATAGGATGGTTAAGCCCTTTCACGTTCCATGAGTTCCATTTAATCAGCTATTTCGTTTCATTGTAAATGTATCCTTTAACTGTTTTTAATACCTCGTCGATTTCTTCTTGGTTTAGCTAAGCTCATATCTGGGATATGTCGGGAAGCAATGTACCTAATTAGCCATGCTGCCTAGACGGCTAGCCTGAAAGGAAACGGTCTGCGTCTCTGTCTCTTCCTATGAGGCTGATTCCTCAACCCCTACTTCTGGCTCATGAAGCCTGTGAGGCTGATTCCTCAACCCACTACTTCTGGCTCATGAAGCCCTATGAGGCTGATTCCTCAACCTCCTACTTCTGTCTCATGAAGCCCTGAGGCTGATTCCTCAACCCCCTCCAGCCTCCAGTCTCCCCATATGTAGTAGATAACAGCCTCCAGTCTCCAGTCTCCCCATATGTAGTAGTTTACAGCCTCCAGTCTCCCCATATGGAGTAGATAACAGCCTCCAGTCTCCAGTCTCCCCATATGTAGTAGATAACAGCCTCCAGTCTCCCCATATGTAGTAGATAACAGCCTCCAGTCTCCAGTCTCCCATATGGAGTAGATAACAGCCTCCAGTCTCCCCATATGTAGTAGATAACAGCCTCCAGCCTGTAGTAGATAACAGCCTCCAGTCTCCCCATATGGAGTAGATAGCCTCCAGTCTCCCCAGCAGTCTCCAGTCTCCCCATATGGAGTAGATAGCCTCCAGTCTCCCCCATATGGTAGATAACAGCCTCCAGCCTGTAGTAGATAACAGCCTCCAGTCTCCCCATATGGAGTAGATAACAGTCCAGCCTGTAGTAGATCCAGTCTCCCATATGTAGTAGATAGATGTGTAGATAACAGCCTCCAGATTACACACACATACACACACACACCGTGACCACCACAACGCTCCCGGCTCCTGCAGCTGTAATTCCATGTAGATGTGTGTGAAGAGAAGACACAGGCCAACCACGTGACTCTGACCTCTCCGGCAGTTCAAAGGATCTTCCTCAGATGTCCGTTCAGACTTTGAAGTGTGGTACTGTAGGAGCGTGTGTCTGAGGAGTGCTTGTAGGAGGAGTGTCTGCTGGGATATCACAAACTGCTGCATCCATAAAGTCTCTCCTCTCTCTCTCTCTCTCTCTCTCTCTCTCTCTATCTATCTCTATCTCTCTATCTCTATCTCTATCTCCTCTACTGCTAGAGAACTCTGCAGCTCAGCTGATGTGATTGACGGATGTGTAAACAGAGATGATGCTCTGTGGGAAGGAAGCTGTGATGTAGCTTCTGAATGGAGGAGTTCATTTTACTGTCTGTGAAATGCAGCTGAAAAATGCACTGAAAAAGACTGACACATAAACCTCAAAACTGATGAGAATCTATGATATAAAAATCTGAATATTGTGTATCCTTAGAAGGTTAGAAGGTAGGCTACAGCTGGGACTCTACCCTGGTTAGAAGGTAGGCTACAGCTGGGACTTTACCCTGGTTAGAAGGTAGGCTACGGCTGGGACTCTACCCTGGTTAGAAGGTAGGCCACAGCTGGGACTCTACCTGGTTAGAAGGTAGGCTACAGCTGGGACTTTACCCTGGTTAGAAGGTAGGCTACAGCTGGGACTCTACCCTGGTTAGAAGGCAGGCTGGAGCAGCTGGTTACCCTGGTTAGAAGGTAGGCTACAGCTGGGACTCTACCCACTTAGAAGGTAGGCTACAGCTGGGACTCACCCTGGTTAGAAGGTAGGCTACAGCTGGGACTCTACCCTGGTTAGAAGGTAGGCTACAGCTGGGATTTCTACCCTTATTTTACAAGGTAGGCCACAGCAGGAGAACGTCCATATTATTTAACCATGCAGGAGGCAGACCCACATTATTTTAACCATGCAGGAGACATTATATTGTAACCATGCAGGAGGCAGACCCACATTATTTTAACCATGCAGGAGACACGTCCATATTATTGTAACATGCAGACAGGCCCATAGCTGAGGCAGAGAGACAGGTCACATTATATTATTGTAACCATGCAGGCCCATATGAGACATGAGACAGGTCCATATTATTGTAACCATGCAGGAGGCAGACCCACATTATTTAACCATGCAGAGACACGTCCATATTATTGTAAATGCAGGAGACAGGCCCATATTATTTAACCATGCAGGAGACAGGTCCATATTATTGTAACCATGCAGGAGACAGGCCCATATTATTGTAACCATGCAGGAGACAGGCCCATATTATTGTAACCATGCAGGAGACAGGTCCATATTATTGTAACCATGCAGGAGAAGGCCCATTGCATGGGAGACAGGCCCATATTATTGTAACCATGCAGGAGACAGGCCCATATTATTGTAACCATGCAGGAGACAGGCCCATATTATTGTAACCATGCAGGAGACAGGCCCATATTATTGTAACCATGCAGGAGACAGGTCCATATTATTGTAACCATGCAGGAGTCAGGTCCATATTATTGTAACCATGCAGGAGACAGGCCCATATTATTGTAACCATGCAGGAGACAGGCCCATATTATTGTAACCATGCAGGAGACAGGCCCATATTATTGTAACCATGCAGGAGACAGGCCCATATTATTGTAACCATGCAGGAGACAGGCCCATATTATTGTAACCATGCAGGAGACAGGCCCATATTATTGTAACCATGCAGGAGACAGGCCCATATTATTGTAACCATGCAGGAGACAGGCCCATATTATTGTAACCATGCAGGAGACAGGTCCATATTATTGTAACCATGCAGGAGACAGGCCCATATTATTAACCATGCAGGAGACAGGCCCATATTATTGTAACCATGCAGGAGACAGGCCCATATTATTGTAACCATGCAGGAGACAGGCCCATATTATTGTAACCATGCAGGAGACAGGCCCATATTATTGTAACCATGCAGGAGACAGGCCCATATTATTGTAACCATGCAGGAGACAGGTCCATATTATTGTAACCATGCAGGAGACAGGCCCATATTATTGTAACCATGCAGGAGACAGGCCCATATTATTGTAACCATGCAGGAGACAGGCCCATATTATTGTAACCATGCAGGAGACAGGTCCATATTATTGTAACCATGCAGGAGTAACCAGGCAGGTCCATATTATTGTAACCATGCAGGAGACAGGCCCATATTATTGTAACCATGGGAGACAGGCCCATATTATTGTAACCATGCAGGAGACAGGCCCATATTATTGTAACCATGCAGGAGACAGGTAACCATGCAGGAGACAGGCCCATATTGTAACCATGCAGGAGACAGGCCCATATTATTGTAACCATGCAGGAGACAGGTCCATATTATTTAACCATGCAGGAGACAGGCCCATATTATTGTAAGCAGCTACAGGAGCAGGCCCCATATTATTGTAACCATGCCAGGGAGACAGGCCCATATTATTGTAACCATGCAGGAGACAGGTCCATATTATGTGAAGAGCTGGAGGAAACGGGTACAAAAGTATCTACAGTTGAAGTCGGAAGTTTGCGTACACCTTAGCCAATGCATTTACATTTCTGACAGTTAATCCAGTAAAAATGTCCTGTTTTAGGTCAGTTAGGATCACCACTTTATTTTAAGTATGTTGAAATGTCAGAATAATAGTAGAAAATTATTTATTTCAGATTTTATTTCTTCCATCACATTCCCAGTGGGTCAGAAGTTGACATACACTCGTTTAGTATTTAGTAGCATTGCCTTTAAATTGTTTAACTTAGGTCAAATGTTTCGGGTAGCGTTCACAACTTCCCACAATAAGTTGTGGGAATTCTGTCCCATTCCTCCTGACAGAGCTGGTGTAATTGAGTCAGGTCTGTAGGTCTCCTTGCCGCACACGCTTTTCAGTTCTGCCCACAAATCTTCTATACGACTGAGGTCAGGGGCTTTGTGATGGCCACTGCAATACCTTGACTTTGTTGTCCTTATTAAGAGATGAACGTACTTTGGTGAGAAAAAGTGGATGAAGGTGGAACTAGAATAAGCACAATTGTAGTATAGAGCAGCAGAAGCTTATAGTTAGTGCATTTAATTACACATTCTAATCTGAAACATTCTGATTTCTATGTTAGGGGCCCAGTAGTATTGTTTACATGGGCTGCCTAAAAATTCTGCCAACCGCCTGCGTTTAGATTTACTGCGTTAGGTTAGTTAAAATAGAGCCCCTTAGTCTTGTTAGCTGGGCTCTGATTTTGGTTTAGCACAGCAGGCAAACAAACCCAACACTGATGCTGGGAACAGGAGATGGACTACAACTGTAGTCTCTCAGCTAGGATTAAACATGGAGCCCTGATAGGAGATGGACTACAACTGTAGTCTCTCAGCTAGGATTAAACATGGAGCCCTGATAGTAGATGGACTACACTATAGTCTTCTCAGCTAGGATTGCATGCACACACACACACAGACACACAAACAAAAACACACAATCACACACACACACACACACACTTACATACGAACACACACACACCACACACACACGCAAACACAAAACCATACACCCATACACACAGTGCAGTGCAGTGTTGTGGTGTTGTTTCATTACCACCAACAGTGAGGAGTGAAGAGTGACACCGTCCCTGGAGATCAGAGAGTGTAAATGTGTCAGAGAGATACAACTCCAATCTCCACGTGTTACAACGGCACAAGGCCCTTTACTGTGACTCCTTGTTTCCTGCATCCCATAGTGATCTCTGTTGTAAGGTTCATTGTGTTATGTTGTTCCTGTATCTAAAATCTCCGACACAACTCTTGTATTTTTTTATTATTCTTTGCCGTTTATCTGTATCTGTGTCAGCTATCATTTCTTCTGATCGACAAAAACGTTTGCTCCGATCGGCAGTTGAATTTAACCTCAATTCAACTCATCTGCACTGGGCTTTTCGGCAGTTACTAACCTCAATTCAACTCACCTGCACCGGACTTTTCGGCAGTTACTAACCTCAATTCAACTCTCTGCACTGGGCTTTTCAGCAGTTACTAACCTCAATTCAACTGCTCTGCACTGGGCTTTTCGCATTTACTAACCCTCAATTCAACTGATCTGCACTGGGCTTTTCGGCAGTTACTAACCCTCAATTCAACTCATCTGCACTGGGCTTTTTTGGCAGTTACTAACCTCAATTCAACTCATCTACACTGGGCTTTTCGGCAGTTACAACCTCAATTCAACTCATCTGCACTGGGCTTTTCGGATTACTAACCTCAATTCGGTTTCACATTTCCGTCTGCACTGGGCTCTTTGGTTACCTGCGCCAAAACCAGGACACCCGCCTCCTGTCCAAGAGAAAATGCAGGCGAAAAAGAGGTAGGAGAGTGGGCTTCCTGGTGAGGCTAAGGCGAAGTTAAAACAGACCACTATTTCTTCAATCCGAATCATGGATCACCGACCCTCAAACTGCAATATTCTCAGTTTTTCCAAAACATGTCTTTCGGATAAGATACCCCCCTTCCCCATGGCCATCCAACTGGATGGATTCTCTATTCACAGAGTAGACAGGACGTTGGAGTCAGGGGAATCGAGGAGGAAGGGGTATGCCTCTTCATGAAGAGCAGACGGTGTGTTGACTGCAGCGGTGTCTCTACCCGTCTGGGAAAACCTGATGGTCAAATACCGACACATGGCTACAGTCCATTAAGGATTATAAAGGAATACCAACCTGTGATCTGCCCAACGATGCCTCTCCACCAGATGAACTCAATGCCTTTTATGCACACTTTGACAAAGACAACACAGAGCCCTGCATGAGGGCCACCGCTGATCTCTCTCTCAATTCAATTCAATTCAATTCAAGGGCTTTATTGGCATGGGAAACATGTGTTAACATTGCCAAAGCAAGTGAGGTAGACAACATACAAAGTGAATATATAAAGTGAAAAACAACAAAAATTAACAGTAAACATTACAGATACAGAAGTTTCAAGACAGTAAAGACGTTACAAATGTCATATTATATATATATACAGTGTTTTAACAATGTACAAATGGTTAAAGGACACAAGATAAAATAAATAAGCATAAATATGGGTGTATTTACAATGGTGTTTGTTCTTCACTGGTTGCCCTTTTCTCGTGGCAACAGGTCACAAATCTTGCTGCTGTGATGGCACACTGTGGAATTTCACCCAGTAGATATGGGAGTTTTTCAAAATTGGATTTGTTTTCTAATTCTTTGTGGATCTGTGTAATCTGAGGGAAATATGTCTCTCTAATATGGTCATACATTGGGCAGGAGGTTAGGAAGTGCAGCTCAGTTTCCACCTCATTTTGTGGGCAGTGAGCACATAGCCTGTCTTCTCTTGAGAGCCATGTCTGCCTACGGCGGCCTTTCTCAATAGCAAGGCTATGCTCACTGAGTCTGTACATAGTCAAGGCTTTCCTTAATTTTGGGTCAGTCACAGTGGTCAGGTATTCTGCCGCTGTGTACTCTCTGTGTAGGGCCAAATAGCATTCTAGTTTGCTCTGTTTTTTTGTTAATTCTTTCCAATGTGTTAAGTAGTTATCTTTTTTTGTTTTCTCATGATTTGGTTGGGTCTAATTGTGCTGCTGTCCTGGGGCTCTGTAGTGTGTGTTTGTGTTTGTGAACAGAGCCCCAGGACCAGCTTGCTTAGGGGACTCTTCTCCAGGTTCATCTCTCTGTAGGTGATGGCTTTGTTGTGGAAGGTTTGTGAATCACTTCCTTTTAGGTGGTTGTAGAATTTAACAGCTCTTTTCTGGATTTTGATAATTAGTGGGTATCGGCCTAATTCTGCTCTGCATGCATTATTTGGTGTTCTACGTTGTACACGGAGGATATTTTGCAGAATTCTGCGTGCAGAGTCTCAATTTGGTGTTTGTCCCATTTTGTGAAGTCTTGGTTGGTGAGCGGACCCCAGACCTCACAACCATAAAGGGCAATGGGCTCTATGACTGATTCAAGTATTTTTAGCCAAATCCTAATTGGTATGTTGAAATTTATGTTTCTTTTGATGGCATAGAATGCCCTTCTTGCCTTGTCTCTCAGATCGTTCACAGCTTTGTGGAAGTTACCTGTGGTGCTGATGTTTAGGCCAAGGTATGTATAGTTTTTGTGTGCTCTAGGGCAACAGTGTCTAGATGGAATTTGTATTTGTGGTCCTGGTGACTGGACCTTTTTGGAACACCATTATTTTGGTCTTACTGAGATTTACTGTCAGGGCCCAGGTCTGACAGAATCTGTGCATAAGATCTAGGTGCTGCTGTAGGCCCTCCTTGGTTGGTGACAGAAGCACCAGATCATCAGCAAACAGCAGACATTTGACTTCGGATTCTAGCAGGGGAGGCCGGGTGCTGCAGACTCTTCTAGTGCCCGCGCCAATTCGTTGATATATATGTTGAAGAGGGTGGGGCTTAAGCTGCATCCCTGTCTAACCCCACGACCCTGTGTGAAGAAATGTGTGTGTTTTTTGCCAATTTTAACCGCACACTTGTTGTTTGTGTACATGGATTTTATAATGTCGTATGTTTTACCCCCAACACCACTTTCCATCAGTTTGTATAGCAGACCCTCATGCCAGATTGAGTCGAAGGCTTTTTTGAAATCAACAAAGCATGAGAAGACTTTGCCTTTGTTTTGGTTTGTTTGGTTGTCAATTAGGTGTGCAGGGTGAATACATGGTCTGTTGTACGGTAATTTGGTAAAAAGACAATTTGACATTTGCTCAGTACATTGTTTTCATTGAGGAAATGTACGAGTCTGCTGTTAATAATAATGCAGAGGATTTTCCCAAGGTTACTGTTGACACATATTCCACGGTAGTTATTGGGGTCAAATTTGTCTCCACTTTTGTGGATTGGGGTGATCAGTCCTTGGTTCCAAATATTGGGGAAGATGCCAGAGCTAAGTATGATGTTAAAGAGTTTTAGTATAGCCAATTGGAATTTGTTGTCTGTATATTTGATCATTTCATTGAGGATACCATCAACACCACAGGCCTTTTTGGGTTGGAGGGTTTTTATTTTGTCCTGTAACTCTTTCAATGTAATTGGAGAATCCAATGGGTTCTGGTAGTCTTTAATAGTTGATTCTAAGATCTGTATTTGATCATGTATATGTTTTTGCTCTTTATTCTTTGTTATAGAGCCAAAAAGATTGGAGAAGTGGTTTACCCATACATCTCCATTTTGGATAGATAATTCTTCGTGTTGTTGTTTGTTTAGTGTTTTCCAATTTTCCCAGAAGTGGTTAGAGTCTATGGATTCTTCAATTGCATTGAGCTGATTTCTGACATGCTGTTCCTTCTTTTTCCGTAGTGTATTTCTGTATTGTTTTAGTGATTCACCATAGTGAAGGCATAGACTCTCTAGGTCTCTATGTTTTTGGTTGGACAGGTTTCTCAATTTCTTTCTTAGATTTTTGCATTCTTCATCAAACCATTTGTCATTCTTGTTAATTTTCTTCGGTTTTCTATTTGAGATTTTTAGATTTGATAGGGAAGCTGAGAGGTCAAATATACTGTTAAGATTTTCTACTGCCAAGTTTACACCTTCACTATTACAGTGGAACGTTTTACCCAGGAAATTGTCTAAAAGGGATTGAATGTGTTGTTGCCTAATTGTTTTTTGGTAGGTTTCCAAACTGCATTCCTTCCATCTATAGCATTTCTTAATGTTACTCAGTTCCTTTGGCTTTGATGCCTCATGATTGAGTATTGCTCTGTTTAAGTAGACTGTGATTTTGCTGTGGTCTGATAGGGGTGTCAGTGGGCTGACTGTGAACGCTCTGAGAGACTCTGGGTTGAGGTCAGTGATAAAGTAGTCTACAGTACTACTGCCAAGAGATGAGCTATAGGTGTACCTACCATAGGAGTCCCCTCGAAGCCTACCGTTGACTATGTACATACCCAGCGTGCGACAGAGCTGCAGGAGTTGTGACCCGTTTTTGTTGGTTATGTTGTCATAGTTGTGCCTAGGGGGGCATATGTGGGAGGGAATGCTGTCACCTCCAGGCAGGTGTTTGTCCCCCTGTGTGCTGAGGGTGTCAGGTTCTTGTCCGGTTCTGGCATTTAGGTCGCCACAGACTAGTACATGTCCCTGGGCCTGGAAATGATTGATTTCCCCCTCCAGGATGGAGAAGCTGTCTTCATTAAAATATGGGGATTCTAGTGGGGGGATATAGGTAGCACACAGGAGGACATTTTTCTCTGTTAGGATAATTTCTTTTTGAATTTCTAGCCAAATGTAGAATGTTCCTGTTTTGATTAATTTAATGGAGTGAGTTAGGTCTGCTCTATACCAAATTAGCATACCCCCTGAGTCCCTTCCCTGTTTCACACCTGGTAGTTTGGTGGATGGGACTCTCTCTCTCTCTCTCTCTCTCTCTCTCTCTCTCTCTCTGAGGCCAACGTAAGGTTTTTAAAATGGGTCAACACTCGTTGAAAGATCAGACAGATACTCTGACATTGTATCTGGAACAACAGCAAACCAAGACTTTTCTCTTCTTTATTTGCCCTATGACAGAGTAGGAGGGGTTGTAACTTCCAAACCTGCAGTGGTATTACTGGGCTGCACAACTTAGGGCTGCAATGTTTTTGGTTTCTCCAAGAAACCATGCTTACCCTGGCTGCAGAATGAAACGCTGTCCACAAAAGGCTTAACTAGGGATGGATATTTGTACTCGGCTCCCTAATGAAGAATAATACTAATCCCTTCGTTAAAAACACACTAACTATATGACACAAAGTACAGCAATATCTGGGCAAATCCCCTGTATTATCCAGATTTACACCAATTTGGGGCAACGACAACGACAAACATTACATGGGGTTTTAAAGAATGGGTAAGAAAATGTATTGTTGGTCCTGACTACCCAGAATGCAAACACGTTCTGACTGTTCTGATTGGTCCTGACTACCCAGAATGTAAACACGTTCTGACTGTTCTGATTGGTCCTGACTACCCAGAATGTAAACACGTTAAAGTAATGGACTTATACAATGACAAGGAGCTCATGTCATTTGAAGGACTAAGGGGAAGATTTAACTTACCATTTATTGTTAAAGTAATGGACTTATACAATGACAAGAAGCTCATGTCATTTGAAGGACTAAGGGGAAGTTTTAACTTTGTTAATTTTTAAATACTTACAATTGAGAAGCTTTATTTTTCCCCCAGTCTAAAACAATCGGCCGTACAACCTCCTTTGTCATCTTTAGAAACACTGTCTGTTGATATGTGTTATGGGAGAGGTCCCATGACCTCATTACATGGGAACATGGTAGCTTCTGATAAAGACAACTCTGACGGTAAGAGACTTCAGTGGATACAAGATATGCAGGAAGATATTTCAGCAGAGGACTGGGGTATGATATGCTCTAGAGCTCAGGTACAGACAATAAACAGCCTCCTGCGATTGTTGCAATACAACTAGACAATGAGAACATATATCAGCCCTTGTTAAGCTTCACAAATGTGTGTGTTAAATGTAATACGCATTTAGGCACCTTGTATGAATACCTGTGAGAATGTGCTGATACACAAAAGCTTTGGAGCTCAGTACTGCTCTAGATCTCTGACCTCTAACCCCAATACCACCAAATCCCTAAAACTATGCCTCCTAAATCTTTACCCAGGAAATATCTCTTTACATAGGAGAGAGAAGAAAATGGTTGACCTCTGTCTATTACAAGCTAGATGTTTAATTTCTCTCCACTGGGAGTATGTCCGTTGGTGATTGGTTAAATTAATTAACTTTAAGCCTGGCTCTTGAAAAATGTACTTATATAGTGTAAAAGAATGCCCCAGAGTTTCAAGATGTTTTGTGAGTTTTTGCAAACCGGTGATATTCTAGAAGCATTGGGATTGTAAATCTGTACATTCTCCATTTTCTTAAAGTGAACATTGGCGATAGTCCAAGATTTATCTGCGACAGCATATTATACTTTCTATGTATTTTTGTTATTGGTTATTTTTTTATGTGAATGTTTGGGTTGCTATGTTGTCTCTTTGGGTTAATGTGTGAGAAAAAACACATATTTATGTAATTGTTGCAATAAGAGTGATTTGCTCTGACATGGAATGCAATTTATAGAGATGTATCACTTTGGAGAAAGAAGAGATCCACAATTTACAGAGATTTACCAAAAGCCTGACTACCCATCCACATCGCTCCTCCCAAACACCACGCCCACTAGAGTTACTTTTTCATCATGAGACATCCACGTCACCCCACCCAAACGCCACGCCCACCATCAGTCTGGACTTTCTTTTACTCCACACCTTGTGGAATGCAAACAGGTTCTGACCGTTCTGATTGGTCCCAGAAACCAATGGTTTGGGCCAGAGCTGGCCTACATGAATTATGAATCACATCATTGGCTTTGATAGTCTGATTGGGTTACACATTTTGTTTTTAAACACACATTTTGTTTTGTCAGCACAAAACACCCCTCACTAGGATTTGACATCAGCACAAACTACTTCTAGGATAACAGCTTCAGACATCAGCACAAACTACTTCTAGGATAACAGCTTCAGACATCAGCACAAACTACTTCTAGGATAACAGCTTCAGACATCAGCACAAACTACTTCTAGGATAACAGCTTCAGACATCAGCACAAACTACTTCTAGGATAACAGCTTCAGACATCAGCACAAACTACTTCTAGGATAACAGCTTCAGACATCAGCACAAACTTCTTCTAGGATAACAGCTTCAGACATCAGCACAAACTACTTCTAGGATAACAGCTTCAGACATCAGCACAAACTACTTCTAGGATAACAGCTTCAGACATCAGCACAAAACTTCTAGGATAACAGCTTCAGAAACTTCTTCTAGGATAAAGCAGACATCAGCACAAACTACTTCTAGGATAACAGCTTCAGACATCAGCACAAACTTCTTCTAGGATAACACAAATTAACAACTTTGGCAGACTGAATGGAGAAATCGATAAACAGTGGAATTAAATTCAGGATGAGTCATAATTAACACTTTGGCAAAATCAACATCATAATCATCATCAACATCATCATCACACTCTTCATCATCATCATCATCACACTCTTCATCATCATCAACATCACAATCTTCATTAACATCATCAACATCACAATCTTCATGATCATCATCATCCCCCTCAACATCACACTCTTCTTCATCATCAACACAATCTTCATCATCATCAACATCACCATTTTCATCATCATCAACATCATCACACTCTTTACCATCAACACCATCATCATCATCATCATCAACATCTCACTCTTCATCATCAACATCACAATCTACATCATCATCATCACCATCAACATCACAATCTTCATCATCATCATCAGAATCTTCATCATCATCATCATCATCATCAACATCACCATCTTCATCATCATCATCATCATCATCAACATCATCACACTTCATCATCAACATCACAATCTTCATCAACATCACACTCTTCATCAACATCACAATCTATATCATCATCATCATCATCACCATCATCATCATCACACTCTTCATCATCATCATCCGCATCACTCTTCATCACATCATCACTCTTCATCATCAACATCATCATCACCATCAACATCACCATCATCATCAACATCATCATCATCATCATCATCATCACCATCATCATCATCACACTCTTCATCATCATCATCCGCATCACACTCTTCATCATCATCATCAACATCATCATCATCAACATCATCATCATCACCATCGACATCACCATCATCATCAACATTGTCAGCATCGTCATGATACGTAATTATAATAAGTTAGGAGGTACATATAAATATGTAATTGATACGTAATTATAATAAGTTAGGAGGTACATATAAATATGTAATTGATACGTAATTATAATAAGTTAGGAGGTACATATAAATATGTAATTGATACGTAATTATAATAAGTTAGGAGGTACATATAAATATGTAATTGATACGTAATTATAATAAGTTAGGAGGTACATATAAATATGTAATTGATACGTAATTATAATAAGTTAGGAGGTACATATAAATATGTAATTGATACGTAATTATAATAAGTTAGGAGGTACATATAAATATGTAATTGATACGTAATTATAATAAGTTAGGAGGTACATATAAATATGTAATTGATACGTAATTATAATAAGTTAGGAGGTACATATAAATATGTAATTGTGCATCTTCTTTGAACCAATCAACAGCCGATTGGTTCTTTGAACCAATCAACAGCCGTGGTAAAATTAGGCATAGAACCCTCCGTACAGAGTCAACGACACAGAGACGTTTTAAACCCACGACTGGTAGTATATAACCGTACATTCTGAAACTTCAACAACGTCTCCAAAAATTACATTTAGTTTGTATCAAATGACACCAAAATACTGTTTTAACACATTTCAACACACTTCCTGTATATGTTTTAGTGTATAAACTCTGCAGAGCTCTACAGAATATCACCAACTTAACACATTGACATGTTTATCATAATAATCATCAGAATTCATCATTCATTCAAGCGAATGATAATTGTACTATAATGTCATGAGTGAAAAACATCAGCCATGAATCCATATGCAACATGAGGACAGCCTAGGCAGGGATGGGCAACTGCAGTCCTAACGTTATAGCTGACACACCTGATTAAAACACGTTTTGTTACTATAAACAGAAGATCATGATTAGTTGATTATTGGAGACAGGTTGTTGTTAGCTGGGGACAAAGTGTGTTACCAAGCAGGCCCCGGAGGACTGGAGATGCCCATCCCTGGTACAGCATGAGGATCCCAACAAGAAGTTCATACATATCAATGAATAAGGCAACGACAGACTATCTAGTCCTGATCTCTCAGTTAATAATTGTATTACGATGATACCAATCTCACTGCTGAAAGGAGATTTAGTTATATTATATGACAGACATTATACCATCAGTTCAAGGCATTATTATCTCATCTTGACTGAGTGTTATTCACTGTACTGTGCAGTCCATCAAAACAACCAGCTCACCCACTTTTATTAAATAAAGATAATTACGTGGAATAAATACAGATCTCAATTCGAATGAAGATGGTGTCGTTCAGACCGTAATCTGACTCACTAATATTACACCCCTTCGGCGCACTTTGATGACAACACAAGTTGCTAAAAGAATACTACAGATGAGGTCAACGACTGATCCAATTAGACGATAGATGTATTTCAGTTAGCGTTTCTCCTTCTAGAATGTTGATGTCACGACTTCCAACCGAAAGTCGGGTTCCTCTCCTTGTTCGGGCGGCGTTCGGCAGGTCGACGTCACCGGTCTTCTAGCCATCGCCGATCCACTTTCCATTTTCCATTTGTTTGGTCTTGTCTTCCCAACACACCTGGTTTACATTTCCCTCGTTACTTGTCATGTATTTAACCCTCTGTCCCCCATGTCTGTGTGTGAAGCTTCCGGCTGGTTTACGCCGGGTTTCATTTATTACCCGTGTTTTGTGGCAGCCGGGTACTTTGTACTTGGGTTTTGAGTACTTGTGCTACCTTACTGGTTCGTTGGGCGTTTGTTTTGTGGCAGCCGGTACTTTGTTGCTATCTTACTGGTTCGTCGGGCGTTTGTTTTGTGGCAGCCGGTACTTTGTACTTGTGCTACCTTACTGGTTCGTCGGGCGTTTGTTTTGTGGCAGCCGGTACTTTGTACTTGCGCTACCTTACTGGTTCGTCGGGCGTTTGTTTTGTGGCAGCCGGTACTTTGTACTTGTGCTACCTTACTGGTTCGTCGGGCGTTTGTTTTGTGGCAGCCGGTACTTTGTACTTGCACTACCTTACTGGTTCGTCGGGCGTTTGTTTTGTGGCAGCCGGTACTTTGTACTTGTGCTACCTTACTGGTTCGTCGGGCGTTTGTTTTGTGGCAGCCGGGTACTTTGTACTTGGGTTTTGAGTACTTGTGCTACCTTACTGGTTCGTCGGGCGTTTGTTTTGTGGCAGCCGGTACTTTGTACTTGCGCTACCTTACTGGTTCGTCGGGCGTTTGTTTTGTGGCAGCCGGGTACTTTGTACTTGGGTTTTGAGTACTTGTGCTACCTTACTGGTTCGTTGGGCGTTTGTTTTGTGGCAGCCGGTACTTTGTACTTGGGTTTTGAGTACTTGTGCTACCTTACTGGTTCGTCGGGCGTTTGTTTTGTGCCGCGGTTGCGTTCTGTGCTACATTGCCTCAGTAAAGTGCTTTGTCCACTCATCTCTGGTCTCCTGAGCCTGACTTCCATGCACCAGCCACACCCACCCCTTGACAGTTGATTAATAACATATTTCTGGAGTCAGATTTAATGGGATTTCCTTCGTGTTTAATCTAAAAGCTAGTGTGATTCTGTCTCCCTGGACCTTCCAGTACTTAATGTACATTAATTTGGCACTGTGTATCTTTTCTCCCGTAGAAATACCCGTTGGCACTTTGTGGACCCGTCAATCCAAAAAAACGTAGGAGATTCATGAGATAAGTACCAAAAAGAAAATAGCATTTTACCCTCCAAAGTCATCCAATGAATCATATGTAATGAGGTAGATGGGTGTAGCTACAAAAGCTGTTAGTATTTATGGGCTGTAACTGTAGTCTCTTCCAGGTATCAACTACTCACCATTAACTCTCAGTATTTATGGGCTGTAACTGTAGTCTCTTCCAGGTATCAACTATTCAACATTAACTGTCAGTATTTATGGGCTGTAACTGTAGTCTCTTCCAGGTATCAACTATTCACCATTAACTGTCAGTATTTATGGGCTGTAACTGTAGTCTCTTCCAGGTATCAACTATTCACCATTAACTGTCAGTATTTATGGGCTGTAACTGTAGTCTCTTCCAGGTATCAACTATTCACCATTAACTGTCAGTATTTATGGGCTGTAACTGTAGTCTCTTCCAGGTATCAACTATTCACCATTAACTGTCAGTATTTATAACTGTAGTCTCTTCCAGGTATCAACTATTCACCATTAACTGTGTAGTCTCTTCCAGGTATCAACTATTCACCATTAACTGTCAGTATTTATGGGCTGTAACTGTAGTCTCTTCCAGGTATCAACTATTCACCATTAACTGTCAGTATTTATGGGCTGTAACTGTAGTCTCTTCCAGGTATCAACTATTCACCATTAACTGTCAGTATTTATGGGCTGTAACTGTAGTCTCTTCCAGGTATCAACTATTCACCATTAACTGTCAGTATTTATGGGCTGTAACTGTAGTCTCTTCCAGGTATCAACTATTCACCATTAACTGTCAGTATTTATGGGCTGTAACTGTAGTCTCTTCCAGATATCAACTATTAACTGCCAGTATTTATGGGCTGTAACTGTAGTCTCTTCCAGGTATCAACTATTCACCATTAACTGTCAATATTTATGGGCTGTAACTGTAGTCTCTTCCAGGTATCAACTATTCACCATTAACTGTCAGTATTTATGGGCTGTAACTGTAGTCTCTTCCAGGTATCAACTATTCACCATTAAGTCAGTATTTATGGGCTGTAACTATAGTCTCTTCCAGGTATCAACTATTCACCATTAACTGTCAGTATTTATGGGCTGTAACTGTAGTCTCTTCCAGGTATCAACTATTCACCATTAACTGTCAGTATTTATGGGCTGTAACTGTAGTCTCTTCCAGATATCAACTATTATGTAACTGCCAGTATTTATGGGCTGTAACTGTAGTCTCTTCCAGGTATCAACTATTCACCATTAACTGTCAGTATTTATGGGCTGTAACTGTAGTCTCTTCCAGGTATCAACTATTCACCATTAACTGTCAGTATTTATGGGCTGTAACTGTAGTCTCTTCCAGGTATCAACTATTCACCATTAACTGTCAGTATTTATGGGCTGTAACTGTAGTCTCTTCCAGGTATCAACTATTCACCATTAACTGTCAGTATTTATGGGCTGTAACTGTAGTCTCTTCCAGGTATCAACTATTCACCATTAACTGTCAGTATTTATGGGCTGTAACTGTAGTCTCTTCCAGGTATCAACTATTCAACATTAACTGTCAGTATTTATGGGCTGTAACTGTAGTCTCTTCCAGGTATCAACTATTCACCATTAACTGTCAGTATTTATGGGCTGTAACTGTAGTCTCTTCCAGGTATCAACTATTCACCATTAACTGTCAGTATTTATGGGCTGTGCTAGTCTCTTCCAGGTATCAACTATTCACCATTAACTGCTCATTCTTCAGTTCTGTGCAGTGGAAGATACACCTAGAAAATGTTACTTTTTACTAATAATGTCATGCTAAGGCTGCAATGTTCAGTGCAAACAACAAGCAGGATATTGAAAATCAATAGATCACGAACGTTATGATTCTTCAGGTAAAACTCAAAGCCCCCCATCTCTATTAAACCAACCCTGATACTGTATACTGTGTTCAATCATACCCCCCATATCTATTAAACCAACCCTGAAATACTGTGTTCAATCACACCCCTCTGATACAGAGTCTGCTCACTTCTGATACAGAAAACATAATAATAATGATGCCAACATTTAAAGTGAGTAGGATAGGAATCCCCTTTATCAACAAATACAAAGTCTGGAAGATAAGGATTCCTAGTAGAGATAATATCTTGTCAGTCAATAAGGAATGTGTTCACGTTGACTCCCTCAGGGGGATCCAATAACTGAAGATATGGACATGGTAGGTAGTGTAAAGATGGGTAAGGGTGGGGTAAATACTCTGGGTATGTGGGTTGTTAAGAGGCTTTAACATCACCCGTTATACAGCTTTGTATCTGGGTCATTATACAGGAGGGTTAATCTGGGTCATTATACAGGAGTCCTCTGGGGTTAATCTGGGTCATTATACAGGAGTCCTCTGGGGTTAATCTGGGTCATTATACAAGAGTCTTCTGGGGTTAATCTGGGTCATTATACAGGAGGGTTAATCTGGGTCATTATACAGGAGTCCTCTGGGGTTAATCTGGGTCATTATACAGGAGTCCTCTGGGGTTAATCTGGGTCATTATACAAGAGTCTTCTGGGGTTAATCTGGGTCATTATACAGGAGGGTTAATCTGGGTCATTATACAGGAGTCCTCAGGGGTTAATCTGGGTCATTATACAGGAGTCCTCTGGGGTTAATCTGGGTCATTATACAAGAGTCTTCTGGGGTTAATCTGGGTCATTATACAGGAGGGTTAATCTGGGACATTATACAGGAGTCCTCTGGGGTTAATCTGGGTCATTATACAGGAGTCCTCTGGGGTTAATCTGGGTCATTATACAGGAGTCCTCTGGGGTTAATCTGGGTCATTATACAAGAGTCTTCTGGGGTTAATCTGGGTCATTATACAGGAGGGTTAATCTGGGTCATTATACAGGAGTCCTCTGGGGTTAATCTGGGTCATTATACAGGAGTCTTCTGGGGTTAATCTGGGTCATTATACAGGAGTCTTCTGGGGTTAATCTGAGTCATTATACAGGAGGGTTAATCTGAGTCATTATACAGGAGGGTTAATCTGGGTCATTATACAGGAGTCCTCTGGGGTTAATCTGGGTCATTATACAGGAGTCTTCTGGGATTCATCTGGGTCATTATACAGGAGTCTTCTGGGATTAATCTGGGTCATTATACAGGAGTCCTCTGGGGGTTTATCTGGGTCATTATACAGGAGGGTTAATCTGGGTCATTATACAGGAGTCCTCTGGGGTTAATCTGGGTCTTATACAGGAGTCCTCTGGGGGGTTTATCAGGGTCATTTTACAGGAGTCCTCTGGGGGTTTATACAGGAGTCCTCTGGGGTTAATCTGGGTCATTATACAGGAGTCCTCTGGGGGTTTATCTGGGTCATTATACAGGAGTCTTCTGGGGTTTAATCTGGGTCATTATACAGGAGTCCTCTGAGGGTTTATCTGGGTCATTATACAGGAGTCCTCTGGGGTTTAATCTGGGTCATTATACAGGAGTCCTCAGGGGTTAATCTGGGTCATTATATAGGAGTCCTCTGGGGTTAATCTTGGTCATTATACAGGAGGGTTAATCTGGGTCACTATACAGGAGTCCTCTGCGGTTAATCTGGGTCATTATACAGGAGTCCTCTGGGGTTAATCTGGGTCATTATACAGGAGTCCTCTGGGGGTTTATCTGGGTCATTATACAGGAGTCCTCTGGGGGTTTAATCTGGGTCATTATACAGGAGTCCTCTGGGGTTAATCTGGGTCATTATACAGGAGTCCTGTGGGGTTAATCTGGGTCATTATACAGGAGTCCTCTGGGGTTAATCTGGGTCGAACAGGTAACGTTGGGACGGGAGGTCCCCCTGCTCCAGTAGGAGCCATTATACAGGAGTCCTCTGGGGTTAATCTGGGTCATTATACAGGAGTCCTCTGGGGGTTTATCTGGGTCATTATACAGGAGTCCTCTGGGGGTTTAATCTGGGTCATTATACAGGAGTCCTCTGGGGTTTATGTGATAACATCTTGTCAATCACTTCGCAATAAACTCAAACTTTTCAAGGTGACCCAATAACTGAAGTCTTAGGAATGGGAGGTCCCCTGCTCCACTAGGATCCAAAAGGAATAGGTAAAGTTGGGAATGGGAGGTCCCCTGCTCCACTAGGATCTAAAAGGAATAGGTAAAGTTGGGAATGGGAGGTCCCCTGCTCCACTAGGGGCTAAAAGGAATAGGTAAAGTTGGGAATGGGAGGTCCCCTGCTCCACTAGGATCCAAAAGGAATAGGTAAAGTTGGGAATGGGAGGTCCCCTGCTCCACTAGGGGCTAAAAGGAATAGGTAAAGTTGGGAATGGGAGGTCCCCTGCTCCACTAGGATCCAAAAGGAACAGGTAAAGTTGGGAATGGGAGGTCCCCTGCTCCACTAGGAGAGAAAAGGAATAGATAAAGTTGGGAATGGGAGGTCCCCTGCTCCACTGGGATCTAAAAAGGAATAGGTAACGTTGGGAATGGGAGGTCCACTGCTCCACTAGGATCCAAAAGGAATAGGTCAAGTTGGGAATGGGAGGTCCCCTGCTCCACTAGGAGAGAAAAGGAATAGATAAAGTTGGGAATGGGAGGTCCCCTGCTCCAGTAGGAGCCAAAAGGAACAGGTAAAGTTGGGAATGGGAAGTGAGAGTTTGTGTAATTAATGTATTGTCTAACACATTATTCAGACCGTATTTCCACTGCTGTGAGTACTCAAGAAGAGAAACATATTTATGGATTGATTTCCATATTCCATAATAATGGCACCCATCACCCATCTTTCTGAAAGAAACACACACAAACACAAGGTTGAAGAGCTCTTCTCTTCTCTGTGGGATGCAAGTCGAGGCTAGCCAAGTTCTGTTAATTATGTTACACTTGATCAAACAACCTGAGGGAAACCCATCAGTCTGACAGACAGTCAGCCAGCCAGCCAGTTAATTAGTAAGTCAGTCAACCAGTTAATTAGTAAGTCAGTCAACCAGTCAGTTAGTAAGTCAGTCAGCCAGTAAGTCAGTCAGCCAGTCAGTTAGTTAGTCAGACAGTCAACCAGTCAGTTAGTAAATCAGTCAGCCAGTCAGTTAGTAAGTCAGTCAGTCAGCCAGTCACCAGCCAGTCAGTTAATTAGTAAGTCAGTCAGCCAGTCAGTTAGTTAGTCAGACAGACAGACAGCCAGACAGCCAGCCAGTCAGTTAGTTAGTAAGTTAGTCAACCAGTCAGTTAGTTAGTCAGCCAGTCAGCCAGTCAGTTAGTTAATCAGACAGTCAGCCAGTCAGTTAGTTAGTCAGCCAGTCAGTTAGTTAATCAGACAGTCAGACAGTCAGTTAATTAGTAAGTCAGTCAACCAGTCAGTTAATTAGTCAGCCAGACAGTTAGTTAATCAGACAGTCAGCCAGTCAGTTAGTTAGTCAGCCAGTCAGTTTGTTAATCAGACAGTCAGCCAGTCAGTTAGTTAATCAGACAGTCAGCCAGTCAGTCAGTTAGTCAGTCAGCCAGTCAGCCAGTCAGTTAGTTAATCAGACAGTCAGCCAGTCAGTTAGTTAGTCAGTTAGTTAGTCAGACAGTCAGTCAGTCAGTCAGTCAGTCAACCAGTCAGTTAGTTAGTCAGCCAGTCAGTTAGTCAGTCAGCCAGTCAGTCAGTCAGTCAGCCAGTCAGTCAGCCAGTCAGTTAGTTAGTCAGACAGTCAGCCAGTCAGTTAGTTAGTCAGCCAGTCAGCCAGTCAGCATGACAGTCTGTCAGTCATGTAGACGGTCAGTCTGACAGCCAGTCACCAGCCAGTCAGTTAGTTAGTCAGCCAGTCAGTCAGTTAGTTAGTCAGTCTGACAGCCAGTCAGTTAGTTAGTCAGCCAGTCAGTTAGTTAGTCAGTCTGACAGCAAGTCACCAGTATGTCAGTTAGTCAGACAGTCAGTCAGATAGACAGTCAGTCAGTCACAACAAAAGCAATGTTAACAGTCTGAAGGCCAGATCCCCCATTAAAACATGAACTTGTCTAGTGGGCCAGTTGAATAATCAGTCTGAAGGCCAGATCCCCCATTAAAACATGAACTTATCTAGTGGGCCAGTTGAAGAATCAGTCTGAAGGCCAGATCCCCCATTAAAACATGAACTTGTCTAGTGGGCCAGTTGAAGAATCAGTCTGAAGGCCAGATCCCCCATTAAAACATGAACTTGGCTAGTGGGCCAGTTGAAGAACCAGTCTGAAGGCCAGATCCCCATTAAAACATGGCTAGTGGGCCAGTTGAAGAACCAGTCTGAAGGCCAGATCCCCCATTAAAACACGAACTTGTCTAGTGGGCCAGTTGATCTATCAGTCTGAAGGCCAGATCCCCCATTAAAATATGGCTAGTGGGCCAGTTGAAGAATCAGTCTGAAGGCCAGATCCCCCATTAAAACATGAACTTGGCTAGTGGGCCAGTTGAAGAATCAGAGAATACATAGGGTTACATCCCAAATAGCACCATATCCCCTATTTAGTGCAGTGCTTTTGACCAGGGCCCATAGCTGTACATAGGGAATAGGGTTCCATTGGGGACATATCGATGCATGTGAGAGCTACATAAACACTGCTTTTAAATACGACAGGGAAAGAACCGGTCTTTCTCCCTATCTAATCCTGTAAGGGTGTGCTCACAAGTGCTGATAGGACCAAATCACCTGAGTCGAGATGAGAGCATTAGAAGTGTATTTTATCAAGAGTAAAATACCTGAGTCTATCTCCCAGGTAACAAGCCTCAATGTGTTTTAAATACCTGAGTCTATCTCCCAGGTAACAAGCCTCAATGTGTTTTAAATACCTAAGTCTATCGCCCAGGTAACAAGCCTCAATGTGTTTTAAATACCTGAGTCTATCTCCCAGGTAATAAGCCTCAATGTGTTTTAAATACCTGAGTCTATCTCCCAGGCAACAAGCCTCAATGTGTTTTAAATACCTGAGTCTATCTCCTGGTAATAAGCCTCAATGTGTTTTAAATACCTGAGTCTATCTCCCAGGCAACAAGCCTCAATGTGTTTTAAATACCTGAGTCTATCTCCCAGGCAACAAGCCTCAATGTGTTTTAAATACCTGAGTCTATCTCCCAGGTAACAAGCCTCAATGTGTTTTAAATACCTGAGTCTATCTCCCAGGTAACAAGCCTCAATGTGTTTTAAATACCTGAGTCTATCGCCCAGGTAACAAGCCTCAATGTGTTTTAAATACCTGAGTCTATCTCCCAGGTAACAAGCCTCAATGTGTTTTAAATACCTGAGTCTATCTCCCAGGTAACAAGCCTCAATGTGTTTTAAATACCTGAGTCTATCTCCCAGGTAACAAGCCTCAATGTGTAAATACCTGAGTCTATCTCCCAGGTAACAAGCCTCAATGTGTTTTAAATACCTGAGTCTATCTCCCAGGTAACAAGCTTCAATGTGTTTTAAATACCTGAGTCTATCTCCCAGGTAACAAGCTTCAATGTGTTTTAAATACCTGAGTCTATCGCCCAGGTAACAAGCCTCAATGTGTTTTCCTAACATGTCGTCATCACAGTAATAATCAGATCGTATCCTCTCCTTTAGGTGCCATGTTATGTGCCACCTTTCAACACCACAACACTTACTGAGGCACTCCCTTCATACAAAGCTACTTGGCCCCTCAGGGCCACCCACCCACCCCCCAAACTCAGCCCACATACTAAAACATACTGTACAACTAATTGTACCTTCCATGTCTTTATGTAATGTTACTCCTACACACTTAGGGGGGTGATATCAAGAACCCAAAGGGGTTGTTCGGCTGTTCCCATTGGACAACCCTTTGGAGAACTCGTTTTGGTTGCAGGTAGAAGAACCCTGTTCCACAGAGGTTTTAACACGGAACACAAAATTGTTTTTCTCGGAACCAAAAAGGGGTTCTCCTATGGGGACAGCCGTTTAACCCTTGTTGGAGTGTAGTGGTATAGATATATTTGTTGGTAATGTGAAAGCATACAAATGCTGACAATCATAGAATGGCTAGTGTGTTTACGGCTCACAACTACCTCTCCTCAGTAGGATCAACATAGAGTATCAACCCTTAGACAGTAACAGTCCCACATACATCAGACTGAACATAGAGTATCAACCCTTAGACAGTAACACAACCCCCTTCCTCAGTCTGAACATAGAGTATCAATCCTTAGACAGTAACACAACCCCCTTCCTCAGTCTGAACATAGAGTATCAACCCTTAGACAATAACACAACCCCCGGCCTCAGTCTGAACATAGACTATCAACCCTTAGACAGTAACACAACCCCCAGTCTCAGTCTGAACATAGAGTATCAACCCTTAGACAATAACACAACCCCTTCCTCAGTCTGAACATAGAGTATCAACCCTTAGACAGTAACACAACCCCTTCCTCAGTCTGAACATAGAGTATCAACCCTTAGACAATAACACAACCCCTTCCTCAGTCTGAACATAGAGTATCAACCCTTAGACAGTAACACAACCCCTTCCTCAGTCTGAACATAGACTATCAACCCTTAGACAATAACACAACCCCTTCCTCAGTCTGAACATAGAGTACCAACCCTTAGACAATAACACAACCCCTTCCTCAGTCTGAACATAGAGTATCAACCCTTAGACAATAACACAACCCCCTTCCTCAGTCTGAACCTAGAGTATCAACCCTTAGACAATAACACAACCCCCTTCCTCAGTCTGAACATAGAGTACCAACCCTTAGACAATAACACAACCCCCTTCCTCAGTCTGCTGCAGTCTGGACTGTGTTGTTCCTCCCCCTAGTCTCATGGTTGTCGTGGTGACCTGGTCCAGATGCATTCATAGAGCTGGGCTTCAGCAGCCTGTTGATGATGTCACCACACGTCTTCTTGTACTGGTTACGGAGCAGGGAGTAGACGAAGGGGTCACAGGCCGCCTTGCTGTAGGCCAGGCACTTGGAGACCACTCCCCAGCGGTGATCGATAGGCACGGACGGAAATAACTCCACAATCCTATACAGGATCGGGAAAGAGGGATGAGAGAGAGATAAAGGGAGAGAGTGTAGGAGAGGGAGAGAGGGGAGGAGAGGGAGAGAGGAGAGGGGAGGAGAGGGAGAGAGTGTAGGAGAGGGGGAGAGAGGAGGAGAGGGAGAGAGGGGAGGAGAGGGAGAGAAGGGAGGAGAGAGGGGGAGGGGAGGAGGGGAGGAGAGGGAGGGAGGGAGAGAGGAGGGGAGGAGAGGGGAGAGGGGAGGAGAGGGGAGAGAGGAGGAGAGGGAGGAGAGGGAGAGAAGGAAGGAGAGGGAGAGAGGGGAGAGGGAGGAGAGGGGGAGAGAGAGGGGGAGGAGAGGGGGGGGAGAGAGGGGAGAGAGGGAGAGAGGGGAGGAGAGGGGGAGGGGGAGAGGGATGTCTTAGATATCTCTCTATTTATGGATGTCAAAGTGCAACATTCTAATTGTCATCCCACAACTACAGAAGAGGTCAGAGTTCAAAGCAGACATTTAGTTATGTTGTTTGTTACATAATACATATTATTCAGTTCATGATAATGTACTTACAGGGCAGGTAAAGATTAATTCATTATTTAAAGACTTAGGGCTTGATCAATTCCATAACGCAGAAGATCTGTATTGTAGCACGGTTGAAATGTACAGGACATTTCTGTATAAGGCTTAAACTTCTGCACTACGGATTGAATCAAGGTCTTTGAATCGAGCACTGAGATATGTATCTTCCATTTGAAGATGCCTGGGTATATTGTGCCTTTCTGTTGTCCTGAAAGTCAACAGCACAGTAAGTTACCAAAACACAGCAGGGATACGTTACTGTAGACCGAATTAACGTGCAATATCAAATTGTGGCTGGCTGTCAAAAGTACACCAAAACAAATTATTCTGTTGATTTATGAGCCTGTCTTCCAACCCCCCTGAGAAATCATTTCCTAATTTTCCATCACAAACACTTCCAGCACAGCAGAATTCTCTGAACAGAAACACTTCCACTTGTTATTATGGCTGGCTGGCTGGCTGCCAGGTGGTATAGATCCTGTTGATCCTTGTTATTATGGCTGCCAGGTGGTATAGATCCTGTTGATCCTTGTTATTATGGCTGCCAGGTGGTATAGATCCTGTTGATCCTTGTTATTATGGCTGCCAGGTGGTATAGATCCTGTTGATCCTTGTTATTATGGCTGGCTGGCAGGTGGTATAGATCCTGTTGATCCTTGTTATTATGGCTGCCAGGTGGTATAGATCCTGTTGATCCTTGTTATTATGGCTGGCAGGTGGTATAGATCCTGTTGATCCTTGTTATTATGGCTGCCAGGTGGTATAGATCCTGTTGATCCTTGTTATTATGGCTGGCTGGCAGGTGGTATAGATCCTGTTGATCCTTGTTATTATGGCTGCCAGGTGGTATAGATCCTGTTGATCCTTGTTATTATGGCTGGCTGCCAGGTGGTATAGATCCTGTTGATCCTTGTTATTATGGCTGGCTGGCAGGTGGTATAGATCCTGTTGATCCTTGTTATTATGGCTGCCAGGTGGTATAGATCCTGTTGATCCTTGTTATTATGGATGGCTGGTAGGTGGCATAGATCCTGTTGATCCTTGTTATTATGGCTGGTAGGTGGTATAGATCCTGTTGATCCTTGTTATTATGGCTGGTAGGTGGTATAGATCCTGTTGATCCTTGTTATTATGGCTGGCTGCCAGGTGGAATAGACCCTGTTGATCCTTGTTATTATGACTGGCTGGCAGGTGGTATAGACCCTGTTGATCCTTGTTATTATGGCTGGCTGCCAGGTGGTATAGATCCTGTTGATCCTTGTTATTATGGCTGGCAGGTGGTATAGATCCTGTTGATCCTTGTTATTATGGCTGCCAGGTGGTATAGATCCTGTTGATCCTTGTTATTATGGCTGGCTGGCTGGTGGTATAGATCCTGTTGATCCTTGTTAATATGGCTGGCTTCCTGCTAGGTGATATTGGTCCTGTTGATCCTTGTTAATATGGCTGGCTTCCTGCTAGGTGACATTGGTCCTGTTGAACCTGGTTATTATTATCATCTACTGTACTCTTGTAAAGAGACACTGTCAGGGACATCCCATCTAATGTACTCTTGTAAAGATATCAGGGACATCTCATCTAATGTTGCTTGTAAAGATATCTCTCTCTCTTCCCCTCCCCCCTTTCTACCTACCTGGTGATGACGTAGGGAGCAAAGCAGACCATGAACGTGCCGATGAAGGTACTGATCTTCCTGGTTGCTCTCTGTCTCCTCCTCTTCTGCTCCTCCAGACAACGCTCTCGAACACTGATCAGGGAAATATGTGGTTACACTTTATTTGACACACGTCTTCATGACGTGAACATGATTATGTTGTTAGACCTCAAATCAGGTTTCATTAGGTGCCATGAAGTGCCATGAGGTGCCACGAGGTGCCACGAGGTGTCATTGGTTGTCATGAGGTGTCAATAGGTGCCGTGAGGTGAAGTGCCATGAGGTGTCATGAGGTGTCATGAGGTGTCATGGGGTGTCATGAGGTGTCATGAGGTGTCATGAGGTGTCATTATGTTTCATGAGGTGTCATTAGGTGCCATGAGGTGCCATTATGTGTCATTAGGTTTCATTAGGTGCCATGAGGTTTCATGAGGTGTCATTGTTTCATGAGGTGTCATTATGTTTCATGAGGTGCCATTATGTGTCATTAGGTTTCATTAGGTGCCATGACGTTTCATTAGGTGCCATGAGGTTTCATGAGGTGTCATTGTTTCATGAGGTGTCATTATGTTTCATGAGGTGCCATGAGGTGCCATGAGGTGCCATGACGTTTCATGAGGTGTCATTGTTTCATGAGGTGTCATTATGTTTCATGAGGTGCCATGAGGTGCCATGAGGTGTGCTGAAGTGACATGAGGTGTCATTAGGTTTCATTAGGTGCCATGAGGTTTCATTAGGTGCCATGAGGTTTCATGAGGTGTCATTGTTTCATGAGGTGTCATTATGTTTCATGAGGTGCCATGAGGTGCCATGAGGTGCCATGAGGTGTGCTGAAGTGACATGAGGTGTCATTAGGTGTCATTAGGTGTCATTATGTTTCATTAGGTGCCAATGGGTGTCATGAGGTACCATGAGGTGCCATGAGGTGCAAATACGTGCCATGAGGTGCCATGAGGTGCCATGACGTGCCATGACGTGCCACGAGGTGTCATTATGTGTCATTAGGTGTCATTAGGTGTCATTGGGTGTCATTAGGTGTCATTGGGTGTCATTGGGTGTCATTAGGTGTCATGGGTGCCATGAGGTGTCATTGGGTGTCATTAGGTGTCATTAGGTGTCATTAGGTGTCATTAGGTGTCATTAGGTGTCATTGGGTGCCATGAGGTGTCATTAGGTGTCATTAGGTGTCATTAGGTGCCATGAGGTGCCATTAGGTGTCATTAGGTGTCATTAGGTGCCATGAGGTGCCATTAGGTGTCATTAGGTGTCATTAGGTGCCATGAGGTGCCATTAGGTGTCATTAGGTTTCATGGGGTGTCATTATGTTTCATGAGGTGCCATGAGGTGCCATGAGGTGCCATGAGGTGCCATGAGGTGCCACGAGGTGTCATTAGGTGCCATTAGGTATCATTAGTTGTCATTAGGTTCCTTGAGGTGTCATTAGTTGTCATGCGGTGCCATGAGGTGCCATGAGGTGTCATTGGGTGCCATGAGGTGTCATTAGGTGTCATTAGGTGTCATTAGGTGTCATTGGGTGCCATGAGGTGCCATGAGGTGCCATGAGGTGCCATGAGGTGTCATGAGGTGTCATTAGGTGTCATTAGGTGTCATTAGGTGCCATGAGGTGTCAATAGGTGTCATGAGGTGCCATGAGGTGCCAATAGGTGCCTTGAGGTGCCATGAGGTGCCATTAGGTGTCATGAGGTGCCATTAGGTGTCATGAGGTGCCACGAGGTGCCACGAGGTGTCATTAGGTGCCATTAGGTATCATTAGTTGTCATTAGGTTCCTTGAGGTGTCATTAGTTGTCATGCGGTGCCATGAGGTGCTATTAAATGACATGAGTTGTCATTATGTGTCATTGTCATTATGTGTCATGAGGTGCCATGAGGTGTCAATAGGTGCCATGAGGTGCCATGAGGTGCCATGAGGTGCCAATAGGTGTCATGAGGTGCCACGAGGTGTCATGAGGTGCGATGAGGTGTCATGAGGTGCCATTAGGTGTCATGAGGTGCCATGGGGTGCCACGAGGTGCCATGAGGTGTCATGAGGTGCCATTTGGTGTGCTGAAGTGACATGAGGTGTCATGAGGTGTCATGAAGTGCCATGAAGTGCCATGAGGTGCCATGAGGTGCCATGAGGTGCCATGAGGTGTCATGAGGTGCCATGAGGAGCCATGTGGTGCCATGAGGTGCCATGAGGTGCCACGAGGTGCCAGGAGGTGCCACGAGGTGGGCTGAAGTGACATGAGGTGTCATGAGGTGTCATGAAGTGCCATGAAGTGCCATGAGGTGCCATGAGGTGCCATGAGGTGCCATGAGGTGCCATGAGGTGTCATGAGGTGCCATGAGGTGCCATGAGGTGCCACGAGGTGCCATGAGGTGCCATGAGGTGCCATGAGATGCCATGAGGTGCCACGAGGTGCACGAGGTGCCAAGGAGGTGCCACGAGGTGCCACGAGGTGCCATGAGGTGCCATGAGGTGCCATGAGGTGTCATTAGGTGTCATGAGGTGCCACGAGGTGCCACGAGGTTTCATTAGGTGTCATTAGGTGCCATGAGGTGCCATGAGGTGTCATTAGGTGTGCTGAAGTGACATGAGGTGCCATGAGGTGTCATCAGGTGCCATTAGGTATCATTAGTTGTCATTAGGTGCCTTGAGGTGTCATTAGTTGTCATGAGGTGCCACGAGGTGCCACGAGGTGTCATTAGGTGCCATTAGGTATCATTAGTTGTCATTAGGTGCCTTGAGGTGTCATTAGTTGTCATGCGGTGCCATGAGGTGCTATTAAATGACATGAGTTGTCATTATGTGTCATTGTCATTATGTGTCATGAGGTGCCATGAGGTGTCAATAGGTGTCATGAGGTGCCATGAGGTGCCAATAGGTGTCATGAGGTGCCACGAGGTGTCATGAGGTGCGATGAGGTGTCATGAGGTGCCATGGGGTGCCACGAGGTGCCATGAGGTGTCATGAGGTGCCATGAGGTGTGCTGAAGTGACATGAGGTGTCATGAGGTGTCATGAAGTGCCATGAGGTGCCATGAGGTGCCATGAGGTGCCATGAGGTGTCATGAGGTGCCATGAGGAGCCATGTGGTGCCATGAGGTGCCACGAGGTGCCAAGGAGGTGCCACGAGGTGGCTGAAGTGACATGAGGTGTCATGAGGTGTCATGAAGTGCCATGAGGTGCCATGAGGTGCCATGAGGTGCCATGAGGTGCCATGAGGTGCCATGAGGTGCCATGAGGTGTCATGAGGTGCCATGAGGAGCCATGAGGTGCCATGAGGTGCCACGAGGTGCCAAGGAGGTGCCACGAGGTGGGCTGAAGTGACATGAGGTGTCATGAGGTGTCATGAAGTGCCATGAAGGTGCCATGAGGTGCCATGAGGTGCCATGAGGTGCCATGAGGTGCCATGAGGTGTCATGAGGTGCCATAGAGGTGCCATGAGGTGCCATGAGGTGCCACGAGGTGCCAAGGAGGTGCCACGAGGTGTGCTGAAGTGACATGAGGTGCCATGAGGTGTCATTAGGTGCCATTAGGTATCATTAGTTGTCATTAGGTGCCTTGAGGTGTCATTAGTTGTCATGAGGTGCCATGAGGTGCTATTAAATGACATGAGTTGTCGTTATGTGTCATTAGGTGTGCTTAGGTGTGCTGAAGTGACATGAGGTGCCATGAGGTGTCATTAGGTGCCATTAGGTATCATTAGTTGTCATTAGGTGCCTTGAGGTGTCATTAGTTGTCATGAGGTGCCATGAGGTGCTATTAAATGACATGAGTTGTCATTATGTGTCATTACGTGCCATGAGGTGCCATGAGGTGCCATTAGGTGTCTGTTTATCTGTCAGCCATAGAGATTGAGGACGACAGTGTGCATGTGTGTATGTGTGCATGTGTGTGCATATGCATGTGCACATGGCAGTCGTAGACAGCAATATTGTCATAATCATGTTATGACACTAGAGTGGTTAAAGACAGGTGTGTTTTACATGACTACGTGACGTGTGTGTGTGTGGTCTGGTGTGTGATGATGATGGTTATAGAATGTTACCCATTTACCCATATATACTACATGTATATATAACCATTAACTATCTGGAGTTACTACATGTATATATAACCATTAACTATCTGGAGTTACTACATGTATATATAACCATTAACTATCTGGAGTTACTACATGTATATATAACCATTAACTATCTGGAGTTACTACATGTATATATAACCAATAACTATCTGGAGTTACCACATGTATATATAACCATTAACTATCTGGAGTTACTACATGTATATATAACCATTAACTATCTGGAGTTACTACATGTATATATAACCATTAACTATCTGGAGTTACTACATGTATATATAACCGTTAACTATCTGGAGTTACTACATGTATATATAACCAATAACTATCTGGAGTTACTACATGTATATATAACCATTAACTATCTGGAGTTATTACATGTAGAACAGATATAACCATTAACTATCTGGAGTTACTACATGTATATATAACCATAAACTATCTGGAGTTACTACATGTATATATAACCATTAACTATCTGGAGTTACTACATGTATATATAACCATTAACTATCTGGAGTTACTACATGTAGAACAGACATAACCATTAACTATCTGGAGTTACTACATGTATATATAACCATTAACTATCTGGAGTTACTACATGTAGAACAGATATAACCATTAACTATCTGGAGTTACTACATGTATATATAACCATTAACTATCTGGAGTTACTACATGTATATATAACCATTAACTATCTGGAGTTATTACATGTAGAACAGATATAACCATTAACTATCTGGGGTTACTACATGTATATATAACCATTAACTATCTGGAGTTACTACATGTATATATAACCATTAACTATCTGGAGTTACTACATGTATATATAACCATTAATTATCTGGAGTTACTACATGTATATATAACCAATAACTATCTGGAGTTACTACATGTATATATAACCATTAACTATCTGGAGTTACTACATGTATATATAAACATTAATTATCTGGAGTTACTACATGTAGAACAGATATAACCATTGACTATCTGGGGTTACTACATGTATATATAACCATTAACTATCTGGAGTTACTACATGTATATATAACCATTAACTATCTGGAGTTACTACATGTATATATAACCATAAACTATCTGGAGTTACTACATGTATATATAACAATTAACTATCTGGAGTTACTACATGTATATATAACCATTAACTATCTGGAGTTACTACATGTATATATAACCATAAACTATCTGGAGTTACTACATGTATATATAACCATTAACTATCTGGAGTTATCTGTATATATAACCATAAACTATCTGGAGTTACTACATGTATATATAACCATAAACTATCTGGAGTTACTACATGTATATATAACCAATAACTATCTGGAGTTACTACATGTATATACAACCATTAACTATCTGGAGTTACTACATGTATATATAACCATTAACTATCTGGAGTTACTACATGTAGAACAGATATAACCATTAACTATCTGGAGTTACTACATGTATATATAACCATTAACTATCTGGAGTTACTACATGTATATATAACCATTAACTATCTGGAGTTACTACATGTATATATAACCATTAACTATCTGGAGTTACTACATGTATATATAACCATTAACTATCTGGAGTTACTACATGTATATATAACCATTAACTATCTGGAGTTACTACATGTAGAATATATAACCATTAACTATCTGGAGTTACTACATGTAGAACAGATATAACCATTAACTATCTGGAGTTACTACATGTAGAACAGATATAACCATTAACTATCTGGAGTTACTACATGTATATATAACAACTATCTGGAGTTACTACATGTTATATAGAACAGATATAACCATTAACTATCTGGAGTTACTACATGTAGAATATATAACCATTAACTATCTGGAGTTACATGTATATATACATAACTATCTGGAACATGTATATAACCATTAACTATCTGGAGTTACTACATGTATATATAACCATTAACTATCTGGAGTTACTACATGTATATATAACCATTAACTATCTGGAGTTACTACATATAGAACAGATATAACCATTAACTATCTGGAGTTACTACATGTAGAACAGATATAACCATTAACTATCTGGAGTTACTACATGTATATATAACCATTAACTATCTGGAGTTACTACATGTAGAACAGATATAACCATTAACTATCTGGAGTTACTACATGTAGAACAGATAGAACCATTAACTATCTGGAGTTACTACATGTAGAACAGATATAACCATTAACTATCTGGAGTTACTACATGTATATATATAACCATTAACTATCTGGAGTTACTACATGTAGAACAGATATAACCATTAACTATCTGGAGTTACTACATGTAGAACAGATAACCATTAACTATCTGGAGTTACTACATGTAGAACAGATAGAACCATTAACTATCTGGAGTTACTACATGTAGAACAGATAGAACCATTAACTATCTGGAGTTACTACATGTAGAACAGATAGAACCATTAACTATCTGGAGTTACTACATGTAATAGAAGAACCATTAACTATCTGGAGTTACTACATGTATATATAACCATTAACTATCTGGAGTTACTACATATAGAACAGATAGAACCATTAACTATCTGGAGTTACTACATGTAGAACAGATAGAACCATTAACTATCTGGAGTTACTACATGTAGAACATACTGTATATTGAACACAATAGAAGAGAACACAGTAAAACATAATGGAATAGAACACAATAGAATAGAACACAGTAAAACATAATGGATTAGAACACAATAGAATAGAACACACACAGAATAGAACACACATAAGAACACAATAGAATAGAACACACCAGAATTGAACACAATAGAACACAATAGAATAGAACACAATAGAACACAATAGAGCACAGTAGAATAGAACACAATAGAACACAATAGAGCACAGTAGAATATAACACAATAGAACACAATAGAATAGAACACACACAGAATTGAACACAATAGAACACAATAGAATAGAACACAATAGAACACAATAGAGCACAGTAGAATAGAACACAATAGAACACAATAGAGCACTGTAGAATAGAACACAATAGAATATACTCAACAGAACACAACACGATAGGACACAATAGACCACAGTAGAACACAACACAATAGAACACAATGGTATAGAATGCAATACAACACAATATAATACAACACAATATAACACAACACAATATAATACAACATAATAGAACACAACACAACACCATTTAACACAATAGAACACAATATCATAGAACACAATAACACAACACAATATAATAGACCACAATATAACACAACACAATATAATAGAACACAACACCATAACACAATAGAACAACACAATAGACACACAACACAACACCATATAACACAATAGAACACAATATCATAGAACACAATATAACACAACACAATATCATAGAACACAATATAACACAACACAACATAATAGAACACAACAGTAGAGAACACAACACAATAGAATATAACTCCATAGAACACAACACAATAGAACACAACACAATAGAACACAACACAATAGAATATAACTCCATAGAACACAACACAATAGAACACAACACAATAGAACACAACAGAATATAACACAACACAATAGAACACAACACAACATAATAGAACACAATATAACACAACACAACATAATAGAACACAATATAACACAACACAATATAATTGAACACCATATAAACACAATAGAATATAACTCCATAGAACACAACACAATAGAACACAACAGTAGAGAACTCAACACAATAGAACACAACACAATAGAATATAACTCCATAGAACACAACACAATAGAACACAACACAATATAACACAACACAATAGAACACAACAGAATATAACACAACACAATAGAACACAACACAATAGAACACAACACAATAGAACACAACAGAATATAACACAACACAATAGAACACAACACAATAAAACACAACACAATAGAACACAACACAATAGAACACAACACAATAGAACACAACAGAATAGAACACATATAACAATATAACACAACACAATAGAACACAACACAATAGAACACAACACAATATAACACAACAGAATAGATCACAACACAATAGAACACAACAGAATAGAACACAACACAATATAACACAACACAATAGAACACAACACAATAGAACACAACACAATAGAACACAACACAATATAACACAACAGAATAGAACACAACACAATAGAACACAACACAATAGAACACAACACAATAGAACACAAACACAACACAATAGAACACAACACAATACAATAGAACACAACACAATAGAACACAACACAATAGAACACAACACAATAGAACACAACACAATATAACACAACAGAATAGAACACAACACAATAGAACACAACAGAATAGAACACAACACAATAGAACACAACAGAATAGAACACAACACAATAGAACACAACACAATATAACACAACAGAATAGAACACAACACAATAGAACACAATACAATAGAACACAACACAATATAACACAACACAATAGAACACAACACAATAGAACACAACACAATATAACACAACAGAATAGAACACAACACAATATAACACAACAGAATAGAACACAACAAAATAGAACACAACACAATATAACACAACAGAATAGAACACAACACAATATAACACAACAGAATAGAACACAACACAATAGAACACAACAGAATAGAACACAACACAATAGAACACAACACAATATAGCACAACAGAATAGAACACAACAAAATAGAACACAACACAATAGAACACAACAGAATAGAACACAACACAATATAACACAACAGAATAGAACACAACACAATATAACACAACAGAATAGAACACAACAGAATAGAACACAACAGATCATAATAGAATAAAGAAATGTCCCATGATGCATTGTTCTGGTTTCAACATGAATTCAAAACAATTGTTTGAGTAAGGTGAGTTGGAGTAAAGTGAGTTGGAGTAAGGAGAGTTGGAGTAAGGAGAGTTGGAGTAAGGTAGTTGGAGTAAGGTGAGTTGGAGTAAGGTGAGTTGGAGTAAGGTGAGTTGGAGTAAGGTGAGTTGGAGTAAGGTGAGTTGGAGTAAGGAGAGTTGGAGTAAGGTAGTTGGAGTAAGGTAGTTAGAGTAAGGAGAGTTGAATAAAGAAATGTGATGCATTGTTCTGGTAGTTGGATTCAAAACAGTTGTTTGAGTAAGGTAGTTGGAGTAAAGGTGAGTTGGAGTAAAGGTGAGTTGGAGTAAGGTAGTTGGAGTAAGGAGTTGGAGTAAGGTGAGTTGGAGTAAGGTGAGTTGGAGTAAGGTGAGTTGGAGTAAGGTGAGTTGGAGTAAGGTGAGTTGGAGTAAGGTGAGTTGGAGTAAGGAGAGTTGGAGTTGGGAGTTGGAGTAAGGTGAGTTGGAGTAAGGTGAGTTGGAGTAAGGTGAGTTGGAGTAAGGTGAGTTGGAGTAAGGTGAGTTGGAGTAAGGTCAGTTGGAGTAAGGTGAGTTGGAGTAAGGTGAGTTGGAGTAAAGAGTGAGTAAGGGAGTTGGAGTAAGGTGAGTTGGAGTAAGGAGTAAGGTGAGTTGGAGTAAGGTGAGTTGGAGTAAGGTGAGTTGGTAAGTAAGGTGAGTTGGGGTAAGATGAGTTGGAGTAAGGTGAGTTGGAGTAAGGTGAGTTGGAGTAAGGTGAGGTGGAGTAAGGTGAGTTGGAGTAAGGTGAGTTGGAGTAAGGTGAGTTGGAGTAAGGCGAGTTGGCGTAAGGTGAGTTGGAGTAAGGTGAGTTGGAGTAAGGTGAGTTGGAGTAAGGTGAGTTGGAGTAAGGTGAGTTGGAGTAAGGTGAGTTGGAGTAAGGTGAGTTGGAGTAAGGTGAGTTGGAGTAAGATGAGTTGGAGTAAAGTGAGTTGGAGTAAGGTGAGTTGGAGTAAAGTGAGTTGGAGTAAGGTGAGTTGGAGTAATGAGTTGGTAAGGTGAGTTGGAGTAAAGTGAGTTGGAGTAAAGTGAGTTGGAGTAAGGTGAGTTGGAGTAAGGTGAGTTGGAGTAAAGTGAGTTGGAGTAAGGTGAGTTGGAGTAAAGTGAGTTGGAGTAAGGTGAGTTGGAGTAAGGTGAGTTGGAGTAAGGTCAGTTGGAGTAAGATGAGTTGGAGTAAGGTGAGTTGGAGTAAGGTGCACAGAGAGAAATGCAACTCAAAGACCTCCTCTTACCTTGGGTGAATATCCACAAGCAGCACTAAAGTTTGCATTGTGATAACGTCTATCCGTTTACAGTGGAACCTTGCCACCTTCAGCACTTTCAGGTATGTGACGCACAGGACTAGAAAGGACAGGAGAAAGGTGAGGGAGTGAAACACCACAGTAAAGACAACAAACGGAGTCTGACTGTTGTCCGTCACGTCGGAGAGCGTGCACGACGCGTAAAGCGGACGGTATCCCACCCACGAGAGGCAAGCAGCCGCTGTCGAAAAAGACATAGAATGTATCCACGTGTATCCGAGCACGAGAGCGGCATCTCTATGTCGTATTCTAGAGTGGTACCTCAACGGGAACACGACAGCGATCCACCTGTCGATGCTCAGAGCGGCCATGCTCAACATCGAATTAGTGGTTAAAAACGTCTCCGAGAAGCCGACCAACTGACAGAAGGCGTCACTTCCGGGCTGACCCTTGTTGACGAGACCCACCAGAGTTAGAGGCATGTTGGAAACGGTCAGCAACAAGTTACAAAAAGTGAGGTTGAGGGTGAACACACAGGGCACTTGCTTCCTGATCTGTGGGTTGTACAGAAAGCAGATCAGCACCACGGCGTTGGACAGCAACGACACTACGATAATGACTAGCATCAAGACGGAGAGAAGCACCTCCACAGCGGCCATGGTGTGTGTCCCAGTCACTTATTATAAATCTGCCTTTTGGTAATAATTATGTCCAGATCCAGCCACCGTATGTGGCTATGGAATAAAGGCATGGTGTTAGCTGGAAGACTCACCCCATAACCACATCCAGACATTCCCTGGTTATATCCCTCTCCTGTGGAGCGCAACCGTGTCTCTCCTCTCCTCTCTCCTCTGCCTCGTTGTCCTCAGACTTCTACTGCAGGAACCAGCAGAGGGGATGGTGAAGTCCATCAAGTTAGGAGGATTCCAAACATAATGAGAGAGGCCGAGACACGCAGGAGAAATCTGAGCAAGTAAACTCCCCGTTTACGACTAAGTGCAAAGAAACGCCAGCTGTCAGGCGCTGTGCCAATATGCCCGTGTCTCTGCAGTGGTGTTATCTTCTGTGACGCTGCTCTCTCAAGACAGCTCCTCTCTCTCTCTCTCTCTCTCTCTCTCTCTCTCTCTCTGTATCTCTCTCTGTATCTCTCTCGCTGTATCTCTCTCTGAGGGAGAGACTGAGGGGGATGTAGAGCTCTCTCTCTCTTCAGAATAGACTGAGTGAGAGGTAGGTCTCATCTCTCTCTCTCACTTCCAGAATAGACTGAGTGGGAGGTAGATATCCTCTCTCTCTCTCTTCAGAATAGACTGAGTGGGAGGTAGATCTCCTCTCCACTCTCTCTCTTCAGAATAGACTGAGTGGGAGGTATATCTCCTCTCTCTCTCTCTCTCTCTCTCTCTCTCTCTCTCTTCAGAATAGACTGAGTGGGAGGTAGATCTCTCTCTCTTCAGGATAGACTGAGTGGGAGGTAGATCTCCTCTTTCTCTCTCTCTTCAGAATAGACTGAGTGGGAGGTAGATCTCCTCTCTCTCTCTTCAGAATAGACTGAGTGGGAGTAGATAGATCTCTCTCTCTCTTCAGAATAGGCTGAGTGGGAGGTAGATCTCTCTCTCTGTTCAGAATAGACTGAGTGGGAGGTAGATCTCCTCTCCACTCTCTTCAGGATAGACTGAGTGGGAGGTAGATCTCCTCTTTCTCTCTCTCTTCAGAATAGACTGAGTGGGAGGTAGATCTCTCTCTCTCCAGAATAGACTGAGTGGGAGGTAGATCTCTCTCTCTCTCTCTCTCTCTCTCTCTCTTCAGAATAGACTGAGTGGGAGGTAGATCTCTCCCTCTCTTCAGAATAGACTGAGTGGGAGGTAGATCTCTCTCTCTCTCTTCAGAATAGACTGAGTGGGAGGTAGATCTCCTCTCTCTCTTCAGAATAGGCTGAGTGGGAGGTAGATCTCTCTCTCTCTCCAGAATAGACTGAGTGGGAGGTAGATCTCTCTCTCCAGAATAGACTGAGTGGGAGGTCTCTCTCTCTCTCTTCTTCAGAATAGACTGAGTGGGAGGTAGATCTCTCTCTCTCTCTCTCTCTCTCAGAATAGACTGAGTGGGAGGTAGATCTCTCTCTCTCTTCAGAATAGACTGAGTGGGAGGTAGATCTCTCTCTCTCTCTCTCCAGAATAGACTGAGTGGGAGGTAGATCTCTCTCTCTCTTCAGAATAGACTGAGTTGGAGGTAGATCTCTCTCTCTCTCTCTCTCTTCTCAGAATAGACTGGCACAGACAGACAGAAAAAACAGGTATAAATACCCAGGGATAAGTGGGGAAGATGGGCGACACCGTGGAGGCGGGTCGAGACAAGCAGAAGGTCAGGTGGAACAGATCAGGATGAGACCCTCTGACTGTTTTAGTAAGGGTCTTTACAGTTCTCTGTTTCACTAAGGGTCTTTACAGTTCTGTTTTCAGTAAGGGTCTTTACAGTTCTGTTTCAGTAAGGGTCTTTACAGTTGTTCTCTGTTTCAGTAAGGGTCTTTACAGTTGTTCTCTGTTTCAGTAAGGGTCTTTACAGTTGTTTCTGTTTCAGTAAGGGTCTTTACAGTTGTTCTCTGTTTCAGTAAGGGTCTTTACAGTTGTTCTCTGTTTCAGTAAGGGTCTTTACAGTTGTTCTCTGTTTCAGTAATGGTCTTTACAGTTGTTCTGTTTCAGTAAGGGTCTTTACAGTTGTTCTGTTTCAGTAAGGGTCTTTACAGTTGTTCTCTGTTTCAGTAAGGGTCTTTACAGTTGTTCTCTGTTTTAGTAAGGGTCTTTACAGTTGTTCTGTTTCAGTAAGGGTCTTAACAGTTGTTCTCTGTTTTAATAAGGTTCTTTACAGTTGTTCTGTTTCAGTAAGGGTCTTTACAGTTGTTCTGTTTCAGGGGTCTTTCAGTTGTTCTGTTTCAGTAAGGGTCTTTACAGTTGTTATCTGTTTTCCAAGGGTCTTTACATGTTTTGTTTCAAAGGGTCTTTACAGTTGAATCTCTGTTTCAGTAAGGGTCTTTACAGTTGATCTCACTCTGTTTTAGTAAGGGTCTTTACAGTTGTTCTCTGTTTCAGTAAGGGTCTTGACAGTGTGGGGCTCTGTGGTCTGGAGGCTGCTATTGTTTTGGGGACATGGTTTTGATTAAAGACAATTGAATCTCTTTATTATTGGGGATATCTCTAACATCAAGTTCAGGGGATCTCACTCACTCACAGGTTGGGGACACACACACACACACACACACACACACACACACAGGGAGAGGTGATGGGGTGGACAGGAGGTTGGGGAGAGGGGGTTGGGGACAGGGTGGTGTGGGAGGTGAGGGAGAGGTGATGGGGTGGAGAGGAGGTTGGGGAGAGGGGGTTGGGGACAGGGTGGTGTGGGAGGTGAGGGAGAGGTGATGGGGTGGAGAGGAGGTTGGGGAGAGGGGGTTGGGGACAGGGTGGTGTGGGAGGTGAGGGAGAGGTGATGGGGTGGACAGGAGGTTGGGGAGAGGGGGTTGGGGACAGGGTGGTGTGGGAGGTGAGGGAGAGGTGATGGGGTGGACAGGAGAATGGGGAGAGGGGGTTGGGGACAGGGTGGTGTGGGAGGTGAGGGAGAGGTGATGGGGTGGACAGGAGGTTGGGGAGAGGGGGTTGGGGAGGTAAGAGTGGTTGTAACTGGCAACACACACACTGTAGGCTGCAGTATTCACAGTCCTCTGTTTCAGTTGTTTGAAAAGATGTGAAAATATACTATAACATAATAGGCTCATAGTTTAGGCTAACATCTCCAGGATTTATGGTTGACTGAGTACACTATAGAATAACTATGGAAGAAGTGACTTGCAGATTGAGTTGTCTGAAACTGAAATTACATTATATTCTACAGTAGGGAGATAAGGGGAGATAGTAGGAGATAAGGCATCTACTTTTCTCTGACAGTCACTACTCAACATTCATCTAAACTATTTGGTGTTTATCGCTCTGCCCAAAATGCAACACTGCCTTTCCTTCCGACTGCAGGGCAGACACACACACACACACACACACACACACACACACACACACACACACACACACACACACACACACACACACACACACACCACAAGGCTGAGAACACACACACACACACACACACACCACAAGGCTGAGAACACACACACACACACACACACAAGGCTGAGAACACAAACACACACACACACACACCACAAGGCTGAGAACACAAACACACACACACACACACCACAAGGCTGAGAACACACACACACACACCACAAGGCTGAGAACACACACACACACACACACAAGGCAGAACACACACACACACCACAAGGCTGAGAACACACACACACACACACCACAAGGCTGAGAACACACACACACACACACCACAAGGCTGAGAACAGACACACACACACACACCACAAGGCTGAGAACACACACACACACCACAAGGCTGAACAGAACACACACACACACACACACCACAAGGCTGAGAACAGACACACACACACCACAAGGCTGAGAACACACACACACACACACCACAAGGCTGAGAACACACACACACACACACACACACCACAAGGCTGAGAACACACACACACACACACACACAAGGCTGAGAACAAGGCACACACCACAAGGCTGAGAACACACACACACACCACAAGGCTGAGAACAGACACACACACACACACACCACAAGGCTGAGAACACACACACACACCACAAGGCTGAGAACACACACACACACCACAAGGCTGAGAACACACACACACACACACCACAAGGCTGAGAACACACACACACACACACCACAAGGCTGAGAACACACACACACACACACACCACAAGGCTGAGAACAGACACACACACACACACACACCACAAGGCTGAGAACAGACACACACACACACACCACAAGGCTGAGAACACACACACACACACACACACACCACAAGGCTGAGAACAGACACACACACACACACCACAAGGCTGAGAACAGACACACACACACACACCACAAGGCTGAGAACAGACACACACACACACACCACAAGGCTGAGAACAGACACACACACACACACACACCACAAGGCTGAGAACAGACACACACACACACACACCACAAGGCTGAGAACAGACACACACACACACACACCACAAGGCTGAGAACAGACACACACACACACACACACACAAACACACACACACACACACACACACCACAAGGCTGAGAACAGACACACACACACACACCACAAGGCTGAGAACAGACACACACACACACACCACAAGGCTGAGACACACACACACACACACCACAAGGCTGAGAACAGACACACACACACACACACACCACAAGGCTGAGAACAGACACACACACACACACACCACAAGGCTGAGAACAGACACACACACACACACCACAAGGCTGAGAACAGACACACACACACCACAAGGCTGAAAACACACACACACACACACCACAAGGCTGAGAACAGACACACGCACATACACACACCACAAGGCTGAGAAGAACACACACACACACACACACACACCAAGGCTGAGAACAGACACACACACACACACCACAAGGCAGAACAGCACACACACACACACACACACACCACAAGGCACACACAGAACAGACACTGCTTTTCTGGGGGCTGGCTGGTGGCTGGAGTCTGGGGGGGGTGGCTGGAGTCTGGGGGGGCTGGAGTCTGGGGGCTGGGGGGGCTGGGGGCTGGAGCTCTCTGGGGGGGGCTGGGGGCTGGAGTCTGGGGGGCTGGAGTCTGGGGGGGCTGGAGTCTGGGGGGGCTGGAGTCTGGGGGGCTGGGTCTGGGGGCTGGGGCTGGAGTCTGGGGG
>NW_024607974.1:0-43619 GCF_018296145.1 Oncorhynchus tshawytscha
GTGATATAATGACAGTAGAGTGTAGACCAGGGTAATATAATGACAGTAGAATGTAGACCAGGGTAATATAATGACAGTAGACGGGAGACCAGGGGAGAGTAGGGTAATATAATGACAGTAGAGGGTAGACCAGGGTAATATAATGACAGTAGACGGTAGACCAGGGTAATGTAATGACAGTAGAGACCAGGTTAATATAATGACAGTAGAGGTAGACCAGGGTAATATAATGACAGTAGATGGCAGACCAGGGTAATATAATGACAGTAGATGGAAGACCAGGGTGATAAAATGACTGTAGATGGTAGACCAGGGTAATATAATGACAGGAGAGACCAGGGTAATATAATGACAGTAGATGGTAGACCAGGGTGATATAATGACAGTAGAGTGTAGACCAGGGTGATATAATGACAGTAGAGTGTAGACCAGGTAATATATTGACAGTAGATGGTAGACCAGGGTAATATAATGACAGTAGATGGTAGACCAGGGTGATATAATGACATAGAGTGTAGACCAGGGTAATATAATGACAGTAGATGGTAGACCAGGGTAATATAATGACAGTAGAGGGTAGACCAGGGTAATATAATGACAGTAGACCAGGTAATAATGACAGTAGATGGTAGAACAGGGTAATATAATGACAGTAGATGGTAGTCCAGGGTTGTATAATTACAGTGGGATGGTAGACCAGGATAATATAATGACAGTAGAGACCAGGGTAATATAATGACAGTAGAGGGTAGACCAGGTAATATAATGACAGTAGATGGGAGACCAGGGTAATATAATAACAGTAATGACAGTAGATGGTAGACCAGGGTAATATAATGACAGTAGATGGTAGACCAGGGTATTATAATGACAGTAGATGGTAGACCAGGGTAATATAATGACAGTAGATGGTAGAACAGGGTAATATAATGACAGTAGATGGTAGTCCAGGGTTGTATAATTACAGTGGATGGTAGACCAGGGTAATATAATGACAGTAGAGACCAGGGTAATATAATGACAGTAGATGGTAGACCAGGGTAATATAATGACAGTAGAAGGGAGACCAGGGAGAGTAGGGTAATATAATGACAGTAGATGGTAGACCAGGGTAATATAATGACAGTAGATGGTAGACCAGGGTATTATAATGACAGTAGATGGTAGACCAGGGTAATATAATGACAGGAGATGGTAGACCAGGGTAATATAAACCATAAATAGACCAGGGTAATATAATGACAGGGGATGGTAGACCAGGGTAATATAATGACAGTAGATGGTAGACCAGGGTAATATAATGACAGTAGAGTTTAGACCAGGGTAATATAATAACAGGGATAGTAGATCAAGGGTAATATAATGACAGTAGATGGTAGACCAGGGTAATATAATGACAGTGGATGGTAGACCAGGGTAATATAATGACATTAGAGACCAGGGTAAAATAATGACTGTAGATGGTAGACCAGGGTAATATAATGACAGTAGAGGGTAGACCAGGGTAATATAATGACAGTAGATGGTAGACCAGGGTAATATAATGACAGTAGAGGGATACCAGGGTAATATAATGACAGTAGAGGGTAGACCAGGGTAATATAATGACAGTAGATGGTAGACCAGGGTAATATAATGACAGTAGAAGGGAGACCAGGGGAGAGTAGGGTAATATAATGACAGTAGATGGTAAACCAGGGTAATATAATGACAGTAGATGGTAGACCAGGGTATTATAATGACAGTAGATGGTAGACCAGGGTAATATAATGACAGGAGATGGTAGACCAGGGTAATATAAACCAGGGTAATATAGACCAGGGTAATATAATGACAGTAGGTGGTAGACCAGGGTAATATAATCACAGTAGATGGTAGACGAGGGAAATAATAATGACATTAGATGGTAGACCAGGGTAATATAATGACAGTAAATGGTAGACCAGGGAAATATAATGACAGTAGATGGTAGACCAGGGTAATATAGTGACAGTAGATGGTAGACCAGGGTAATATAATGACAGTAGATGGCAGACCAGGATAATATAATGACAGTAGAGTTTAGACCAGGGTAATGTAATGACGGGATGGTAGACCAGGGTAATATAATGACAGTAGATGGTAGACCAGGGTAATATAATGACAGTAGAGTTTAGACCAGGGTAATATAATAACAGGGGATGGTAGATCAGGGTAATATAATGACAGTAGATGGTAGACCAGGGTAATATAATGACAGTGGATGGTAGACCAGGGTAATATAATGACATTAGAGACCAGGGTAATATAATGACAGTAGATGGTAGACCAGGGTAATATAATGACAGTAGAGGGTAGACCAGGGTAATATAATGACAGTAGATGGTAGACCAGGGTAATATAAATGACAGTAGAGGGAGACCAGGGGTAATATAATGACAGTAGATGGGCAGACCAGGGTAATATAATGACAGTAGATGGTAGACCAGGGTAATATAATGACAGTAGATGGCAGACCAGGGTAATATAATGACAGGGATGGTAGACCAGGGTAATATAATGACAGTAGATGGCAGACCAGGGTAATATAATGACAGTATATGGTAGACCAGGGTAATATAATGACAGGGATGGTAGACCAGGGTAATATAATGACAGTAGATGGTAGACCAGGCTAATATAATGACCGGGATGGTAGACCAGGGTAATATAATGACAGAGGAAGGTAGACCAGGCTAATATAATGACAGTAGAGGGTAGACCAGGGTAATATAATGACAGTAGATGGTAGACCAGGGTAATATAATGACAGTAGATGGTAGACCAGGGTAATATAATGACAGTAGATGGTAGACCAGGGTAATATAATGACAGTAGATGGTAGACCAGGGTAATATAATGACAGTAGATGGTAGACCAGGGTAATATAATGACAGTAGATGGTAGACCAGGGTATTATAATGACAGTAGATGGTAGACCAGGGTAATATAATGACAGGAGATGGTAGACCAGGGTAATATAAACCAGGGTAATATAGACCAGGGTAATATAATGACAGTAGGTGGTAGACCAGGGTAATATAATGACAGTATATGGTAGACCAGGGTAATATAATCACAGTAGATGGTAGACCAGGGAAATATAATGACATTAGATGGTAGACCAGGGTAATATAATGACAGTAGATGGTAGACCAGGGAAATATAATGACAGTAGATGGTAGACCAGGGTAATATAGTGACAGTAGATGGTAGACCAGGGTAATATAATGACAGTAGAGTTTAGACCAGGGTAATATAATAACAGGGGATGGTAGATCAGGGTAATATAATGACAGTAGATGGTAGACCAGGGTAATATAATGACAGTGGATGGTAGACCAGGGTAATATAATGACATTAGAGACCAGGGTAATATAATGACCGGGGATGGTAGACCAGGGTAATATAATGACAGTAGATGGTAGACCAGGGTAATATAATGACAGTAGATGGTAGACCAGGCTTATATAATGACAGTAGAGGGTAGACCAGGGTAATATAATGACAGTAGATGGTAGACCAGGGTAATATAATGACAGTAGAGGGTAGACCAGGGTAATATAATGACAGTAGATGGTAGACCAGGGTAATATAATGACAGTAGATGGTAGACCAGGGTAATATAATGACAGTAGATGGTAGACCAGGGTAATGTAATGACAGGGGATGGTAGACCAGGGTAATATAATGACAGTAGATGGTAGACCAGGGTAATATAATGACAGTAGAGTTTAGACCAGGGTAATATAATAACAGGGGATGGTAGATCAGGGTAATATAATGACAGTTTATGGTAGACCAGGGTAATATAATGACAGTAGAGGGTACACCAGGGTAATATAATGACAGTAGATGGTAGACCAGGGTAATATAATGACAGTAGAATGCAGACCAGGGTAATATAATGACAGTATATTGTAGACCAGGGTAATATAATGACCGGGGATGGTAGACCAGGGTAATATAATCACAGTAGATGGTAGACCAGGGTAATATAATGACAGTAGAGTTTAGACCAGGGTAATATAATAACAGGGGATGGTAGATCAGGGTAATATAATGACAGTAGATGGTAGACCAGGTAATATAATGACAGTGGATGGTAGACCAGGGTAATATAATGACAGTAGAGTTTAGACCAGGGTAATATAATAACAGGGGATAGTAGATCAGGGTAATATAATGACAGTTTATGGTAGACCAGGGTAATATAATGACAGTAGAGGGTAGACCAGGGTAATATAATGACAGTAGATGGTAGACCAGGGTAATATAATGACAGTAGAGGATAGACCAGGGTAATATATTGAAAGTAGATGGTAGACCATGGTAATATAATGACAGTAGAGGGTAGACCAGGGTAATATAATGACAGTAGATGGTAGACCAGGGTAATATAATGACATTAGATGGTAGACCAGGGTAATATAATGACAGTAGATGGTAGACCAGGGTAATGTAATGACAGGGGATGGTAGACCAGGGTAATATAATGACATTAGAGACCAGGGTTATATAATGACAGTAGACGGTAGACCAGGGTAATATAATGACAGTAGAGGGTAGACCAGGGTAATATAATTACAGTAGATAGTAGACCAGGGTATTATAATGACAGTAGATGGCAGACCAGGGTAATATAATGACAGTAGATGGTAGACCAGGGTAATATAATGACAGTAAATGGCAGGCCAGGGTAATATAATGACAGTAGATGGTAGACCAGGGTAATATAATGACAGGGGATGGTAGACCAGGGTAATATAATGACAGTAGATGGCAGACCAGGGTAATATAATGACAGTATATGGTAGACCAGGGTAATATAATGACAGTAGATGGTAGACCAGGGTAATATAATGACAGTAGAGTTTAGACCAGGGTAATATAATGACAGTAGAGACCAGGGTAATATTATGACAGTAGAAGGTAGACCAGGGTAAAATAATGACAGTAGAGGGCCGACCAGGGTATTATAATGACAGTAGATGGTAGACCAGAGTAATATAATGACAGTAGATGGCAGACCAGGGTAATATAATGACAGTAGAGTTTAGACCAGGGTAATATAATGACAGTAGAGACCAGGGTAATATAATGACAGTAGAGGGTAGGCCAGGGTAATATAATGACAGTAGATGGTAGACCATGGTAATATAATGACAGTAGATGGTAGACCAGGGTGATATAATGACTGTAGATGGTAGACCAGGGTAATATAATGACAGGAGAGACCAGGGTAATATAATGACAGTAGATGGTAGACCAGGGTAATATAATGACAGTAGATGGTAGACCAGGGTAATATAATGACAGTAGACGGGAGACCAGGGGAGAGTAGGGTAATATAATGACAGTAGAGGGTAGACCAGGGTAATATAATGACAGTAGATGGTAGACCAGGATAATATAATGACAGTAGATGGTAGAACAGGGTAATATAATGACAGTAGATGGTAGTCCAGGGTTATATAATGACAGTGGATGGTAGACCAGGGTAATATAATGACAGTAGAGACCAGGGTAATATAATGACAGTAGAGGGTAGACCAGGGTAATATAATGACAGTAGAGACCAGGGTAATATAATGACAGTAGAGGGTAGACCAGGGTAATATAATGACAGTAGATGGTAGACCAGGGTAATATAATGACAGTAGATAGACCAGGGTAATATAGTGACAGTAGAGGGTAGACCAGGGTAATATAATGACAGTAGATGGCAGACCAGGGTAATATAATGACAGTAGATGGTAGACCAGGGTGATATAATGACTGTAGATGGTAGACCAGGGTAATATAATGACAGGAGAGACCAGGGTAATATAATGACAGTAGATGGTAGACCAGGGTAATATAATGACAGTAGATGGTAGACCAGGGTGATATAATGACTGTAGATGGTAGACCAGGGTAATATAATGACAGGAGAGACCAGGGTAATATAATGACAGTAGATGGTAGACCAGGGTAATATAATGACAGTAGATGGTAGACCAGGGTGCTATAATGACAGTAGAGTGTAAACCAGGGTAATATAATGACATTAGATGGTAGACCAGGGTAATATAATGACAGTAGACGGGAGACCATGGGAGAGTAGGGTTATATAATAACAGTAGAGGGTAGACCAGGGTAATATAATGACAGGAGATGGTAGACCAGGGTAATATAATGACAGTAGATGGTAGAACAGGGTAATATAATGACAGTAGATGGTAGACCAGGGTAATATAATGACAGTAGAAGGAGACCAGGGGAGAGTAGGGTAATATAATGACAGTAGATGGTAGACCAGGGTAATATAATGACAGTAGATGGTAAAGTAGAGGGAAATATAAACCAGGGTAATATAGACCAGGGTAATATAATGACAGTAGATGGTAGACCACGGTAATATAATGACAGTAGATGGTAGACCAGGGTAATATAATCACAGTAGATGGTAGACGAGGGAAATAATAATGACATTAGATGGTAGACCAGGGTAATATAATGACAGTAGATGGTAGACCAGGGAAATATAATGACAGTAGATGGTAGACCAGGGTAATATAGTGACAGTAGATGGTAGACCAGGGTAATATAATGACAGTAGAGGGTAGACCAGGGTATTATAATGACAGTAGATGGTAGACCAGGGTAATATAATGACAGTAGATGGCAGACCAGGGTAATATAATGACAGTAGAGTTTAGACCAGGGTAATGTAATGACAGGGGATGGTAGACCAGGGTAATATAATGACAGTAGATGGTAGACCAGGGTAATATAATGACAGTAGAGTTTAGACCAGGGTAATATAATAACAGGGGATGGTAGACCAGGGTAATATAATGACAGTGGATGGTAGACCAGGGTAATATAATGACATTAGAGACCAGGGTAATTTAATGACAGTAGATGGTAGACCAGGGTAATATAATGACAGTAGAGGGTAGACCAGGGTAATATAATGACAGTAGATGGTAGACCAGGGTAATATAATGACAGTAGATGGTAGACCAGGGTAATATAATGACAGTAGATGGTAGACCAGGGTAATGTAATGACAGGGGATGGTAGACCAGGGTAATATAATGACATTAGAGACCAGGGTAATATAATGACAGTAGACGGTAGACCAGGGTAATATAATGACAGTAGAGGGTAGACCAGGGTAATATAATTACAGTAGATAGTAGACCAGGGTATTATAATGACAGTAGATGGCAGACCAGGGTAATATAATGACAGTAGATGGTAGACCAGGGTAATATAATGACAGTAAATGGCAGGCCAGGGTAATATAATGACAGTAGATGGTAGACCAGGGTAATATAATGACAGGGGATGGTAGACCAGGGTAATATAATGACAGTAGAGTTTAGACCAGGGTAATATAATGACAGTAGAGACCAGGGTAATATTATGACAGTAGAGGGTAGACCAGGGTAATATAATGACAGTAGAGGGTCGACCAGGGTATTATAATGACAGTAGATGGTAGACCAGAGTAATATAATGACAGTAGATGGCAGACCAGGGTAATATAATGACAGTAGAGTTTAGACCAGGGTAATATAATGACAGTAGAGACCAGGGTAATATAATGACAGTAGAGGGTAGACCAGGGTAATATAATGACAGTAGATGGTAGACCAGGGTAATATAATGACAGGGGATGGTAGACCAGGGTAATATAATGACAGTAGATGGCAGACCAGGGTAATATAATGACAGTATATGGTAGACCAGGGTAATATAATGACAGTAGATGGTAGACCAGGGTAATATAATGACAGTAGAGTTTAGACCAGGGTAATATAATGACAGTAGAGACCAGGGTAATATTATGACAGTAGACGGTAGACCAGGGTAAAATAATGACAGTAGAGGGTCGACCAGGGTATTATAATGACAGTAGATGGTAGACCAGAGTAATATAATGACAGTAGATGGCAGACCAGGGTAATATAATGACAGTAGAGTTTAGACCAGGGTAATATAATGACAGTAGAGACCAGGGTAATATAATGACAGTAGAGGGTAGACCAGGGTAATATAATGACAGTAGATGGTAGACCAGGGTAATATAATGACAGTAGATGGTAGACCAGGCTTATATAATGACAGTAGAGGGTAGACCAGGGTAATATAATGACAGTAGATGGTAGACCAGGGTAATATAATGACAGTAGAGGGTAGACCAGGGTAATATAATGACAGTAGATGGTAGACCAGGGTAATATAATGACAGTAGATGGTAGACCAGGGTAATATAATGACAGTAGAGTTTAGACCAGGGTAATATAATGACAGGGGATGGTAGACCAGGGTAATATAATGACAGTAGATGGTAGACCAGGGTAATAGAATGACAGTAGAGTTTAGACCAGGGTAATATAATAACAGGGATGGTAGATCAGGGTAATATAATGACAGTTTATGGTAGACCAGGGTAATATAATGACAGTAGAGGGTAGACCAGGGTAATATAATGACAGTAGATGGTAGACCAGGGTAATATAATGACAGTAGATGGCAGACCAGGGTAATATAATGACAGTAGAGTTTAGACCAGGGTAATGTAATGACAGGGGATGGTAGACCAGGGTAATATAATGACAGTAGATGGTAGACCAGGGTAATATAATGACAGTAGAGTTTAGACCAGGGTAATATAATAACAGGGATGGTAGATCAGGGTAATATAATGACAGTAGATGGTAGACCAGGGTAATATAATGACAGTGGATGGTAGACCAGGGTAATATAATGACAGTAGAGTTTAGACCAGGGTAATATAATGACAACAGGGGATAGTAGATCAGGGTAATATAATGACAGTTTATGGTAGACCAGGGTAATATAATGACAGTAGAGGGTAGACCAGGGTAATATAATGACAGTAGATGGTAGACCAGGGTAATATAATGACAGTAGAGGATAGACCAGGGTAATATATTGAAAGTAGATGGTAGACCATGGTAATATAATGACAGTAGAGGGTAGACCAGGGTAATATAATGACAGTAGATGGTAGACCAGGGTAATATAATGACATTAGATGGTAGACCAGGGTAATATAATGACAGTAGATGGTAGACCAGGGTAATGTAATGACAGCGGATGGTAGACCAGGGTAATATAATGACATTAGAGACCAGGGTAATATAATGACAGTAGACGGTAGACCAGGGTAATATAATGACAGTAGAGGGTAGACCAGGGTAATATAATTACAGTAGATAGTAGACCAGGGTATTATAATGACAGTAGATGGCAGACCAGGGTAATATAATGACAGTAGATGGTAGACCAGGGTAATATAATGACAGTAGATGGCAGACCAGGGTAATATAATGAGTAGATGGTAGACCAGGGTAATATAATGACAGTAGATGGTAGACCAGGGTAATATAATGACAGGGGATGGTAGACCAGGGTAATATAATGACAGTAGATGGCAGACCAGGGTAATATAATGACAGTATATGGTAGACCAGGGTAATATAATGACAGTAGATGGTAGACCAGGGTAATATAATGACAGTAGAGTTTAGACCAGGGTAATATAATGACAGTAGAGACCAGGGTAATATTATGACAGTAGAAGGTAGACCAGGGTAAAATAATGACAGTAGAGGGTAGACCAGGGTAATATAATGACAGTAGATGGTAGACCAGGTAATATAATGACAGTAGATGGCAGACCAGGGTAATATAATGACAGTAGATGGCAGACCAGGGTAATATAATGACAGTAGAGTTTAGACCAGGGTAATATAATGACAGTAGAGGGTAGACCAGGGTAATATAATGACAGTAGAGGGTAGACCAGGGTAATATAATGACAGTAGATGGTAGACCAGGGTAATATAATGACAGTAGATGGTAGACCAGGGTGATATAATGACTGTAGATGGTAGACCAGGGTAATATAATGACAGGAGAGACCAGGGTAATATAATGACAGTAGATGGTAGACCAGGGTAATATAATGACAGTAGATGGTAGACCAGGGTAATATAATGACAGTAGACGGAGACCAGGGAGAGTAGGGTAATATAATGACAGTAGAGGGTAGACCAGGGTAATATAATGACAGTAGATGGTAGACCAGGATAATATAATGACAGTAGATGGTAGACCAGGGTAATATAATGACAGTAGAAGGTAGACCAGGGTAATATAATGACAGTAGAGGGTAGACCAGGGTAATATAATGACAGTAGAGGGTAGACCAGGGTAATATAATGACAGTAGATGGTAGACCAGGGTAATATAATGACAGTAGATGGCAGACCAGGGTAATATAATGACAGTAGAGTTTAGACCAGGGTAATATAATGACAGTAGATGGTAGACCAGGGTAATATAATGACAGTAGATGGTAGACCAGGGTAATATAATGACAGTAGAGTTTAGACCAGGGTAATATAATGACAGTAGATAGTAGACCAGGGTAATATAATGACAGTAGATGGCAGACCAGGGTAATATAATGACAGTAGATGGTAGACCAGGGTAATTTAATGACATTAGAGACCAGGGTAATATAATGACAGTAGAGGGTAGACCAGGGTAATATAATGACAGTAGATGGTAGACCAGGGTAATATAATGACAGTAGAGGGGAGACCAGGGTAATATAATGACAGTAGATGGTAGACCAGGGTAATATAATGACAGTAGATGGTAGACCAGGGTAATACAATGACAAATAGAGTTTAGACCAGGGTAATGTAATGACAGGGGATGGTAGACCAGGGTAATATAATGACAGTAGATGGTAGACCAGGGTAATATAATGACAGTGGATGGTAGACCAGGGTAATATAATGACATTAGAGACCAGGGTAATATAATGACTGTAGATGGTAGACCAGGGTAATATAATGACAGTAGAGGGTAGACCAGAGTAATATAATGACAGTAGATTGTAGACCAGGGTAATATAATGACAGGAGATGGTAGACCAGGGTAATATAATGACAGTAGATGGTAGACCAGGGTAATATAATGACAGTAGATGGTAGACCAGGGTAATATAATGACAGTAGAAGGGTAGACCAGGGTAATATAATGGAGACCAGGGTAATATAATGACAGTAGATGGTAGACCAGGGTAATATAATGACAGTAGATGGTAGACCAGGGTAATATAATGACAGTAGATGGTAGACCAGGGTAATATAATGACAGTAGATGGTAGACCAGGGTAATATAATGACAGTAGATGGTAGACCAGGGTAATATAATGACAGTATATGGTAGACCAGGGTAATATAATGACAGTAGATGGTAGACCAGGGAAATATAATGACAGTAGATGGTAGACCAGGGTAATATAATGACAGTAGATGGTAGACCAGGGTAATATAATGACAGTAGATGGTAGACCAGGGTAATATAATGACAGTAGATGGTAGACCAGGGTAATATAATGACAGTAGAGGGTAGACCAGGGTAATATAATGACAGTAGATGGTAGACCAGGGTAATATAATGACAGTAGATGGTAGACCAGGGTAATATAATGACAGTAGATGGTAGACCAGGGTAATATAATGACAGTAGATGGTAGACCAGGGTAATATAATGACAGTAGATGGTAGACCAGGGTAATATAATGACAGTAGAGTTTAGACCAGGGTAATATAATGACAGTAGATGGTAGACCAGGGTAATATAATGACAGTAGATGGTAGACCAGGGTAATATAATGACAGTGGATGGTAGACCAGGGTAATATAATGACAGTAGAGGGGTAGACCAGGGTAATATAATGACAGTAGATGGTAGACCAGGGTAATATAATGACAGTAGATGGTAGACCAGGGTAATATAATGACAGTAGATGGTAGACCAGGGTAATATAATGACAGGGTAATATAGACCAGGGTAGAATAATATAATGACAGTAGATGGTAGACCAGGGTAATATAATGACAGTAGATGGAGACCAGGGGAGAGTAGACCAGGGTAATATAATGACAGTAGATGGTAGACCAGGGTAATATAATGACAGTAGATGGTAGACCAGGGTAATATAATGACAGTAGATGGTAGACAGGGTAATATAATGACATTAGATGGTAGACCAGGGTAATATAATGACAGTAGATGGTAGACCAGGGTAATATAATGACAGTAGATGGTAGACCAGGGTAATATAATGACAGTAGATGGTAGACCAGGGTAATATAATGACAGTAGATGGTAGACCAGGGTAATATAATGACAGTAGATGGTAGACCAGGGTAATATAATGACAGTAGATGGCAGACCAGGGTAATATAATGACAGTAGAGTTTAGACCAGGGTAATATAATGACAGGGGATGGTAGACCAGGGTAATATATTGACAGTAGATGGGAGACCAGGGTAATATAATGACAGTAGAGTTTAGACCAGGGTAATATAATGTCAGGGGATGGTAGACCAGGATAATATAATGACAGTAGATGATAGACCAGGGTAATATAGTGACAGTAGATGGCAGACCAGGGTAATACAATGACAGTAGTTTAGACTAGGGTAATATAATGACAGGGGATGGTAGACCAGGGTAATATAATGACAGTAGATGGTAGACCAGGGTAATATAATGACAGTAGAGTTTAGACCAGGGTAATATAATGTCAGGGGATGGTAGATCAGGATAATATAATGACAGTAGATGGTAGACCAGGGTAATATAATGACAGTAGAAGGTAGACCAGGCTAATATAATGACAGTAGATGGTAGACCAGGGTATTATAATGACAGTAGATGGTAGACCAGGGTAATATAATGACAGGAGATGGTAGACCAGGGTAATATAAACCAGGGTAATATAAACCAGGGTAATATAGACCAGGGTAATATAATGACAGTAGGTGGTAGACCAGGGTAATATAATGACAGTATATGGTAGACCAGAGTAATATAATCACAGTAGATGGTAGACAGGGAAATAATAATGACATTAGATGGTAGACCAGGGTAATATAATGACAGTAGATGGTAGACCAGGGAAATATAATGACAGTAGATGGTAGACCAGGGTAATATAATGACAGTAGATGGTAGACCAGGGTAATATAATGACAGTAGATGGTAGACCAGGGTAATATAATGACAGTAGATGGTAGACCAGGGTAATATAATGACAGTAGATGGTAGACCAGGGTAATATAATGACAGTAGAGTTTAGACCAGGGTAATATAATGACAGTAGATGGTAGACCAGGGTAATATAATGACAGTAGATGGTAGACCAGGGTAATATAATGACAGTAGAGTTTAGACCAGGGTAATATAATGACAGGGATGGTAGATCAGGGTAATATAATGACAGTAGATGGTAGACCAGGGTAATATAATGACAGTAGATGGTAGACCAGGGTAATATAATGACAGTAGATGGTAGACCAGGGTAATATAATGACAGTAGATGGGAGACCAGGTAATATAATGACAGTAGAGGGTAGACCAGGTTAATATAATGACAGTAGATAGTAGACCAGGGTAATATAATGACATTAGATTGTAGACCAGGGTAATATAATGACAGTAGTGGGGAGACCAGGGTAATATAATGACAGTAGATGGTAGACCAGGGTCATATAATGACAGGAGATGGTAGGCCAGGGTAATATAATGACAGTAGATGGTAGACCAGGGTAATATAATGGCAGTAGAGGGTTGACCAGGGTAATATAATTACAGTAGAGGATAGACCAGGGTAATATAATGACAGTAGAGGGGAGACCAGGGTAATATAATGATAGTAGATGGTTGTCCAGGGTAATATAATGACAGTGGATGGTAGACCAGGGTAATATAATGACAGTAGATGGTAGACCAGGGTAATATAATGACAGTAGATGGTAGACCAGGGTAATATAATGACAGTAGATGGTAGACCAGGGTAATATAATGACAGTAGATGGTAGACCAGGGTAATATAATGACAGTAGATGGTAGACCAGGGTAATATAATGACAGTAGAGGGTAGACCAGGGTAATATAATGACAGTAGAGGGTAGACCAGGGTAATATAATGACAGTAGATGGTAGACCAGGGTAATATAATGACAGTAGAGGGGAGACCAGGGTAATATAATGACAGTAGATGGTAGACCAGGGTAATATAATGACAGTAGATGGTAGACCAGGGTAATATAATGACAGTAGATGGAATACCAGGGTAATATAACCAGGGTAACCAGTAGAGGGTAAAATAATGAGTTTAGGTGGTAGACCAGGGTAATATAATGACAGTATATGGTAGACCAGGGTAATATAATGACAGTAGATGGTAGACGAGGGAAATAATAATGACATTAGATGGTAGACCAGGGTAATATAATGACAGTAGATGGTAGACCAGGGTAATATAGTGACAGTAGATGGTAGACCAGGGTAATATAATGACAGTAGATGGCAGACCAGGGTAATATAATGACAGTAGATGGTAGACCAGGGTAATAATGACAGTAGATGGTAGACCAGGGTAATATAATGACAGTAGAGGGGAGACCAGGGTAATATAATGACAGTAGAGGGTAGACCAGGGTAATATAATGACAGTAGATGGTAGACCAGGGTAATATAATGACAGTAGAGGGTAGACCAGGGTAATATAATGACAGTAGATGGTAGACCAGGGTAATATAATGACAGTAGAGACCAGGGTAATATAATGACAGTAGAGGGTAGACCAGGGTAATATAATGACAGTAGATGGTAGACCAGGGTAATATAATGACAGTAGAGGGTAGACCAGGGTAATATAATGACAGTAGATGGTAGACCAGGGTAATATAATGACAGTAGATAGACCAGGGTAATATAATGACAGTAGATGGTAGACCAGGGTGATAAAATGACTGTAGATGGTAGACCAGGGTAATATAATGACTGGAGAGACCAGGGTAATATAATGGCAGTAGATGGTAGACCAGGGTAATATAATGACAGTAGATGGTAGACAAGGGAAATATAATGACAGTAGATGGTAGACCAGGGTAATATAGTGACAGTAGATGGTAGACCAGGGTAATATAATGACAGTAGAGGTTAGACCAGGGTATTATAATGACAGTATATGGTAGACAAGGGTAATATAATGACAGTAGAGTTTAGACCAGGATAAAATAATGACAGGGGATGGTAGACCAGGGTAATATAATGACAGTAGATGGTAGACCAGGGAAATGTAATGACAGTAGAGTTTAGACAAGGGTAATAAAATGTCAGGGGATGGTAGACCAGGGTAATATAATGACAGTAGATGGTAGACCAGGGTAATATAATGACAGTGGATGGTAGACCAGGGTAATATAATGACAGTAGAGTTTAGACCAGGGTAATATAATGACAGGGGATGGTAGACCAGGGTAATATAATGACAGTAGATGGTAGACCAGGGTAATATAATGACAGTAGAGTTTAGACCAGGGTAATATAATAACAGGGGATGGTAGATCAGGGTAATATAATGAAAGTAGATGGTAGACCAGGGTAATATAATGACAGTGGATGGTAGACCAGGGTAATATAATGACAGTAGAGGGGAGACCAGGGTAATATAATGACAGTAGATGGTAGACCAGGGTAATATAATGACAGTAGATAGTAGACCAGGGTATTATAATGACAGTAGATGGCAGACCAGGGTAATATAAACCAGGGTAATATAGACCAGGGTAATATAATGACAGTAGGTGGTAGACCAGGGTAATATAATGACAGTAGATGATAGACCAGGGTAATATAATGACAGTAGATGGTAGACCAGGGTAATATAATGACAGTAGATGGTAGACCAGGGTAATATAGTGACAGTAGATGGTAGACCAGGGTAATATAATGACAGTAGATGGTAGACCAGGGTAATATAATGACAGTAGATGGTAGACCAGGGTAATATAATGACAGTAGATGGTAGACCAGGGTAATATAATGACAGTAGATGGTAGACCAGGGTAATATAATGACAGTAGATGGCAGACCAGGGTAATATAATGACAGTAGAGTTTAGACCAGGGTAATATAATGACAGGGGATGGTAGACCAGGGTAATATAATGACAGTAGATGGTAGACCAGGGTAATATAATGACAGTAGAGTTTAGACCAGGGTAATATAATGACAGTAGATGGTAGACCAGGGTAATATAATGACAGTAGATGGTAGACCAGGGTAATATAATGACAGTAGAGACCAGGGTAATATAATGACAGTAGATGGTAGACCAGGGTAATATAATGACAGTAGATGGAGACCAGGATAATATAATGACAGTAGAGGGTAGACCAGGGTTAATATAATGACAGTAGATAGTAGACCAGGGTATTATAATGACAGTAGATGGTAGACCAGGGTAAGATAATGACAGTAGATGGTAGACCAGGGTAATATAATGACAGTAGATGGTAGACCAGGGTAATATAATGACAGTAGATGGTAGACCAGGGTAATATAATGACAGTAGATGGTAGACCAGGGTAATATAATGACAGTAGATGGTAGACCAGGGTAATATAATGACAGTGGATGGTAGACCAGGGTAATATAATGACAGTAGAGGGGAGACCAGGGTAATATAATGACAGTAGATGGTAGACCAGGGTAATATAATGACAGTAGATGGTAGACCAGGGTAATATAATGACAGTAGATGGTAGACCAGGTAATATAATGACGGGATGGTAGACCAGGGTAATATAATGACAGTAGATGGTAGACCAGGGCTAATATAATGACAGTAGATGGTAGACCAGGGTAATATAATGACAGTAGATGGTAGATCAGGGTAATATAATGACAGTAGATGGTAGACCAGGGTAATATAATGACAGTAGATAGTAGACCAGGGTATTATAATGACAGTAGATGGCAGACCAGGGTAATATAATGACAGTAGATGGTAGACCAGGGTAATATAATGACAGTAGATAGTAGACCAGGGTATTATAATGACAGTAGATGGCAGACCAGGGTAATATAAACCAGGGTAATATAGACCAGGGTAATATAATGACAGTAGGTGGTAGACCAGGGTAATATAATGACAGTATATGGTAGACCAGGGTAATATAATGACAGTAGATGGCAGACCAGGGTAATATAATGACAGTAGAGTTTAGACCAGGGTAATGTAATGACAGTAGATGGTAGACCAGGGAAATATAATGACAGTAGATGGTAGACCAGGGTAATATAGTGACAGTAGATGGTAGACCAGGGTAATATAATGACAGTAGAGGGTAGACCAGGGTAATATAATGACAGTAGATGGTAGACCAGGGTAATATAATGACAGTAGATGGCAGACCAGGGTAATATAATGACAGTAGAGGGTAGACCAGGGTAATATAATGACAGTAGATGGTAGACCAGGGTAATATAATGACAGTAGAGGGTAGACCAGGGTAATATAATGACAGTAGATGGTAGACCAGGGTAATATAATGACAGTAGATGGTAGACCAGGGTAATATAATGACAGTAGATGGTAGACCAGGGTAATATAATGACAGTAGATGGTAGACCAGGGTAATATAATGACAGTAGATAGACCAGGGTAATATAATGACAGTAGAGGGTAGACCAGGGTAATATAATGACAGTAGATGGTAGACCAAGGGTAATATAATGACAGTAGATGGTAGACCAGGGTAATATAATGACTGTAGATGGTAGACCAGGGTAATATAATGACTGGAGAGACCAGGGTAATATAATGACAGTAGATGGTAGACCAGGGTAATATAATGACAGTAGATGGTAGACCAGGGTAATATAATGACAGTAGATGGTAGACCAGGGTAATATAATGACAGTGTATGGTAGACCAGGGTAATATAATGACAGTATATGGTAGACCAGGGTGATATAATGACAGTAGATGGTAGACCAGGGTAATATAATGACAGTAGATGGTAGACCAGGCTAATGTAATGACAATAGAGTTTAGACCAGGGTAATATAATGTCAGGGGATGGTAGACCAGGGTAATATAATGGCAGTAGAGACCAGGGTAATATAATGACAGTAGATGGTAGACCAGGGTAATATAATAACAGTAGAGGGTAGACCAGGGTAATATAATGACAGTAGATGGTAGACCAGGGTAATATAATGACAGTAGATGGTAGACCAGGGAAATATAATGACAGTAGATGGTAGACCAGGGTAATATAATGACAGTAGATGGTAGACCAGGGAAATATAATGACAGTAGATGGTAGACCAGGGTAATATAGTGACAGTAAATGGTAGACCAGGGTAATATAATGACAGTAGAGGGTAGACCAGGGTAATATAATGACAGTAGATGGTAGACCAGGGTAATATAATGACAGTAGATGGTAGACCAGGGTAATATAATGACAGTAGAGTTTAGACCAGGGTAATATAATGACAGTAGATGGTAGATCAGGGTAATATAATGAACAGTAGATGGTAGACCAGGGTAATATAATGACAGTGGATGGTAGACCAGGGTAATATAATGACAGTAGAGAGACCAGGGTAATATAATGACAGTAGATGGTAGACCAGGGTAATATAATGACAGTAGATAGGGTAGACCAGGGTAATATAATGACAGTAGATGGTAGACCAGGGTAATATAATGACAGTAGATGGTAGACCAGGGTAATATAATGACAGTAGATGGTAGACCAGGGTAATATAATGACAGTAGATGGTAGACAGTAGAAGGGTAATATAATGACAGTAGATGGTAGACCAGGGTAATATAATGACAGTAGATGGTAGACCAGGGTAATATAATGACAGTAGATGGTAGACCAGGGAAATATAATGACAGTAGATGGTAGACCAGGGTTAATATAATGACAGTAGATGGTAGACCAGGGAAATATAATGACAGTAGATGGTAGACCAGGGTAATATAATGACAGTAGAGGGTCAGACCAGGGTATTATAATGACAGTAGATGGTAGACCAGGGTAATATAATGACAGTAGATGGTAGACCAGGGTAATATAATGACAGTAGAGTAGTAGACCAGGGTAATATAATGACAGTAGATGGTAGACCAGGGTAATATAATGACAGGGGATAGTAGACCAGGGTAATATAATGACAGGAGATGGTAGACCAGGGTAATATAAACCAGGGTAATATAGATCAGGGTAATATAATGACAGTAGATGGTAGACCAGGGTAATATAATGACAGTAGATGGTAGACCAGGGTAATATAATGACAGTAGATGGTAGACCAGGGAAATAATAATGACATTAGATGGTAGACCAGGGTAATATAATGACAGTAGATGGTAGACAGGGAAATATAATGACAGTAGATGGTAGACCAGGGTAATATAATGACAGTAGATGGTAGACCAGGGTAATATAATGACAGTAGAGGGTCAGACCAGGGTAATATAATGACAGTAGATGGTAGACCAGGGTAATATAATGACAGTAGATGGCAGACCAGGGTAATATAATGACAGTAGATGGTAGACCAGGGTAATATAATGACAGTAGATGGTAGACCAGGGTAATATAATGACAGTAGATGGTAGACCAGGGTAATATAATGACAGTAGATGGTAGACCAGGGTAATATAATGACATAATGACAGTAGATGGTAGACCAGGGTAATATAATGACAGTAGATGGTAGACCAGGGTAATATAATGACAGTAGATGGTAGACCAGGGTAATATAATGACAGTAGATGGTAGACCAGGGTAATATAATGACAGTAGATGGTAGACCAGGGTAATATAATGACAGTAGATGGTAGACCAGGTAATAATAATGACATTAGATGGTAGACCAGGGTAATATAATGACAGTAGATGGTAGACCAGGGTAATATAATGACAGTAGATGGTAGACCAGGGTAATATAATGACAGTAGATGGTAGACCAGGGTAATATAATGACAGTAGATGGTAGACCAGGGTAATATAATGACAGTAGATGGTAGACCAGGGTAATATAATGACAGTAGATGGCAGACCAGGGTAATATAATGACAGTAGATGGTAGACCAGGGTAATATAATGACAGTAGGGAATATAAGACCAGGGTAATATAATGACAGTAGATGGTAGACCAGGGTAATATAATGACAGTAGATGGTAGACCAGGGTAATATAATGACAGTAGATGGTAGACCAGGGTAATATAATGACAGTAGATGGTAAGACCATGGTAGGGTAGACCAGGGTAATATAATGACAGTAGATGGTAGACCAGGGTAATATAATGACAGTAGATGGTAGACCAGGGTAATGACATAATGACAGTAGATGGTAGACCAGGGTAATATAATGACAGTAGATGGTAGACCAGGGTAATATAATGACAGTAGATGGTAGACCAGGGTAATATAATGACAGTAGATGGTAGACCAGGGTAATATAATGACAGTAGATGGTAGACCAGGGTAATATAATGACAGTAGATGGTAGACCAGGGTAATATAATGACAGTAGATGGTAGACCAGGGTAATATAATGACAGTAGATGGTAGACCAGGGTAATATAATGACAGTAGATGGTAGACCAGGGTAATATAATGACAGTAGATGGTAGACCAGGTAATATAATGACAGTAGATGGTAGACCAGGGTAATATAATGACAGTAGATGGTAGACCAGGGTAATATAATGACAGTAGATGGTAGACCAGGGTAATATAATGACAGTAGATGGTAGACCAGGGTAATATAATGACAGTAGATGGTAGACCAGGGTAATATAATGACAGTAGAGGGTAATATAGTGACAGTAGATGGTAGACCAGGATAATATAATGACAGTAGATGGTAGACCAGGGTAATATAATGACAGTAGAGGGTAGACCAGGGTAATATAGTGACAGTAGATGGTAGACCAGGGTAATATAATAATAGACAGTAGATGGTAGACCAGGGTAATATAATGACAGTAGATGGTAGACCAGGGTAATATAATGACAGTAATGGTAGACCAGGGTAATATAATGACAGTAGATGGTAGACCAGGGAAATATAATGACAGTAGATGGTAGACCAGGGTAATATAATGACAGTAGATGGTAGACCAGGGTAATATAATGACAGTAGATGGTAGACCAGGGTAATATAATGACAGTAGATGGTAGACCAGGTAATATAATGACAGTAGATGGTAGACCAGGGTAATATAATGACAGTAGATGGTAGACCAGGTAATATAATGACAGTAGATGGTAGACCAGGGTAATATAATGACAGTAGATGGTAGACCAGGGTAATATAATGACAGTAGATTTAGACCAGGGTAATATAATGACAGTAGATGGTAGACCAGGGTAATATAATGACAGTAGATGGTAGACCAGGGTAATATAATGACAGTAGATGGTAGACCAGGGTAATATAATGACAGTAGATGGTAGACCAGGGTAATATAATGACAGTAGATGGTAGACCAGGGTAATATAATGACAGTAGATGGTAGACCAGGGTAATATAATGACAGTAGATGGTAGACCAGGGTAATATAATGACAGTAGATGGTAGACCAGGGTAATATAATGACAGTAGAGACCAGAGGGTAATATTTAGACAGTAGGGTAATATAATGACAGTAGATGGTAGACCATGGTAATATAAGACAGTAGATGGGAGACCAGGGTAATATAATGACAGTAGATGGTAGACCAGGGTAATATAATGACAGTAGATGGTAGACCAGGGTAATATAATGACAGTAGATGGTAGACCAGGTAATATAATGACAGTAGAGGGAAAGACCAGGGTAATATAATGACAGTAGAGGGTAGACCAGGGTAATATAATGACAGTAGATGGTAGACCAGGGTATATAATGACAGTAGATGGTAGACCAGGGTAATATAATGACAGTAGATGGTAGACCAGGGTAATATAATGACAGTAGATGGTAGACCAGGGTAATATAATGACAGTAGATGGTAGACCAGGGTAATATAATGACAGTAGATGGTAGACCAGGGTAATATAATGACAGTAGATGGTAGACCAGGGTAATATAATGACAGTGGATGGTAGACCAGGGTAATATAATGACAGTAGTAGATGGTCCCTAGACCAGGGTAATATAATGACAGTAGATGGTAGACCAGGGTAATATAATGACAGTAATATAGATGGTAGACCAGGGTAATATAATGACAGTAGATGTAGACCAGGGTAATATAATGACAGTAGATGGTAGACCAGGGTAATATAATGACAGTAGATGGTAGACCAGGGTAATATAATGACAGTAGATGGTAGACCAGGGTAATATAATGACAGTAGATGGTAGACCAGGGTAATATAATGACAGTAGATGGTAGACCAGGGTAATATAATGACAGTAGATGGTAGACCAGGGTAATATAATGACAGTAGAGGGTAGACCAGGGTAATATAATGACAGTAGATGGTAGACCAGGGTAATATAATCACAGTAGATGGTAGACCAGGGTAATATAATGACATTAGATGGTAGACCAGGGTAATATAATGACAGTAGATGGTAGACCAGGGTAATATAATGACAGTAGATGGTAGACCAGGGTAATATAATGACAGTAGATGGTAGACCAGGGTAATATAATGACAGTAGATGGTAGACCAGGGTAATATAATGACAGTAGATGGTAGACCAGGGTAATATAATGACAGTAGATGGTAGACCAGGGTAATATAATGACAGTAGATGTTTAGACCAGGGTAATATAATGACAGGGGATGGTAGACCAGGGTAATATAATGACAGTAGATGGTAGACCAGGGTAATATAATGACAGTAGATGGTAGACCAGGGTAATATAATGACAGGGATGGTAGATCAGGGTAATATAATGAACAGTAGATGGTAGACCAGGGTAATATATTGATATAATTAGAGACCAGGGTAATATAATGACAGTAGATGGTAGACCAGGGTAATATAATGACAGTAGATGGGAGACCAGGATAATATAATGACAGTAGAGGGTAGACCAGGTTAATATAATGACAGTAGATGGTAGACCAGGGTAATATAATGACAGTAGATGGCAGACCAGGGTAAGATAATGACAGTAGATGGTAGACCAGGGTAATATAATGACAGTAGATGGCAGACCAGGGTAATATAATGACAGTAGATGGTTGACCAGGGTAATATAATGACAGTAGATGGTAGACCAGGGTAATATATTGACAGTAGATGGTAGACCAGGGTAATATAATGACAGTGGATGGTAGACCAGGGTAATATAATGACAGTAGATGGGAGACCAGGGTAATATAATGACAGTAGATGGTAGACCAGGGTAATATAATGACAGGGTAGATGGTAGACCAGGGTAATATAATGACAGTAGATGGGAGACCAGGGTAATATAATGACAGTAGATGGTAGACCAGGGTAATATAATGACAGGGATGGTAGACCAGGGTAATATAATGACAGTAGATGGTAGACCAGGCTAATATAATGACAGTAGATGGTAGACCAGGGTAATATAATGACAGTAGATGGTAGACCAGGGTAATATAATGACAGTAGATGGTAGACCAGGGTAATATAATGACAGTAGATGGTAGACCAGGGTAATATAATGACAGTAGATGGTAGACCAGGGTAATATAATGACAGTAGAGATGGTAGACCAGGGTAATATAATGACAGTAGATGGTAGACCAGGGTAATATAATGACAGTAGATAGTAGACCAGGGTAATATAATGACAGTAGATGGCAGACCAGGGTAATATAAACCAGGGATATAGACCAGGGTAATATAATGACAGTAGGTGGTAGACCAGGGTAATATAATGACAGTATATGGTAGACCAGGGTAATATAATCACAGTAGATGGTAGACAGGGAAATATAATGACATTAGATGGTAGACCAGGGTAATATAATGACAGTAGATGGTAGACCAGGGGAAATATAATGACAGTAGATGGTAGACCAGGGTAATAATGACAGTAGATGGTAGACCAGGGTAAATATAATGACAGTAGAGGGTAGACCAGGGTATTATAATGACAGTAGATGGTAGACCAGGGTAATAATGACAATGACACAGGGTAATACGTGAGACCAGGGTAGACCAGGGTAATATAATGACAGTAGAGGGTAGACCAGGGTAATATAATGACAGTAGATGGTAGACCAGGGTAATATAATGACAGTAGAGGGTAGACCAGGGTAACATATAAATGACAGTAGATGGTAGACCAGGGTAATATAATGACAGTAGATAGACCAGGGTAAATAAGTGACAGTAGAGGGTAGACCAGGGTAATATAATGACAGTAGATGGTAGACCAGGGTAATATAATGACAGTAGAGACCAGGGTAATATAATGACAGTAGGGTAGATAGGGTAATATAATGACAGTAGATGGTAGACCAGGGTAATATAATGACAGTAGATAGACCAGGGTAATATAATGACAGTAGAGGGTAGACCAGGGTAATATAATGACAGTAGATGGCAGACTAGGGTAATATAATGACAGTAGATGGTAGACCAGGGTAATATAATGACAGTAGATGGTAGACCAGGGTAATATAATGACTGGAGTAGACCAGGGTAATATAATGACAGTAGATGGTAGACCAGGGTAATATAATGACAGTAGATGGTAGACCAGGGTGATATAATGACAGTAGAGGTAGACCAGGGTAATCTAATGACAGTAGATGGTAGACCAGGGTAATATAATGACAGTAGGGTAATATAATGACAGTAGATGGTAGACCAGGGTAATATAATGACAGTAGATGGTAGACCAGGGTAATATAATGACAGTAGATGGTAGACCAGGGTAATATAATGACAGTAGATGGTAGACCAGGGTAATATAATGACAGTGGTAATAATGACAGGGATGGTAGACCAGGGTAATATAATGACAGTAGAGGGTAGACCAGGGTAATATAATGACAGTAGATGGTAGACCAGGGTAATATAATGACAGTATGACAAGGGAGACCAGGGGAGTAGTAGACCAGGGTAATATAATGACAGTAGATGGTAGACCAGGGTAATATAATGACAGTAGATGGTAGACCAGGGTAATATAATGACAGTAGATGACAGTAGATGGTAGACCAGGGTAATATAATGACAGGAGATGGTAGACCAGGGTAATATAAACCAGGGTAATATAGACCAGGGTAATATAATGACAGTAGATGGTAGACCAGGGTAATATAATGACAGTATATGGTAGACCAGGGTAATATAATCACAGTAGATGGTAGACCAGGGAAATAATAATGACATTAGATGGTAGACCAGGGTAATATAATGACAGTAGATGGTAGACCAGGGAATATAATGACAGTAGATGGTAGACCAGGGTAATATAATGACAGTAGATGGCAGACCAGGGTAATATAATGACAGTAGAGTTTAGACCAGGGTAATATAATGACAGTAGATGGTAGACCAGGGTGGTAGACCAGGGTAATATAATGACAGTAGAGACCAGGGTAATATAATGACAGTAGATGGTAGACCAGGGTAATATAATGACAGTAGATGGTAGACCAGGGTAATATAATGACAGTGGATGGTAGACCAGGGTAATATAATGACATTAGACACCAGGGTAATATAATGACAGTAGATGGTAGACCAGGGTAATATAATGACAGTAGAGGGTAGACCAGGGTAATATAATGACAGTAGATGGTAGACCAGGGTAATATAATGACAGTAGAGGTGAGACCAGGGTAATATAATGACAGTAGAGGGTAGACCAGGGTAATATAATGACAGTAGATAGTAGACCAGGGTATTATAATGACAGTAGATGGCAGACCAGGGTAATATAATGACAGTAGATGGTAGACCAGGGTAGTATAATGACAGTAGATGGCAGGCCAGGGTAATATAATGACAGTAGATGGTAGACCAGGGTAATATAATGACAGGGGATAGTAGACCAGGGTAATATAATGACAGTAGATGGTAGACCAGGGTAATATAATGACCGGGAATGGTAGACCAGGGTAATATAATGACAGTAGATGGTAGACCAGGCTAATATAATGACCGGGGATGGTAGACCAGGGTAATATAATGACAGTAGATGGTAGACCAGGCTAATATAATGACAGTAGAGGGTAGACCAGGGTAATATAATGACAGTAGATGGTAGACCAGGGTAATATAATGACAGTAGAGGGTAGAACAGGGTAATATAATGACAGTAGATGGTAGACCAGGGTAAAATAATGACAGTAGATGGTAGACCAGGGTAATATAATGACAGTAGGTAATATAAGACAAGGGTAATATAATGACAGTAGATGGTAGACAAGGGTATTATAATAACAGTAGATGGTAGACCAGGGTAATATAATGACAGTAGATGGTAGACCAGGGTAAATATAAACCAGGGTAATATAGACCAGGTAATATAATGACAGTATATGGTAGACCAGGGTAATATAATGGCAGTATATGGTAGACCAGGGTAATATAATGACAGTATATGGTAGACCAGGTGATATAATGACAGTAGATGGTAGACTAGGGTAATATAATGACAGTAGATGGTAAACGAGGGTAATATAATGACAGTAGATGGTAAACCAGGGTAATAAAATGACAGTAGATGGTAGACCAGGGTAATATAATGACAGTAGATGGTAATATAATGACAGTAGATGGTAGACCAGGGTAATATAATGACAGTAGATGGAATACCAGGGTAATATAACCTGGGTAACCAGTAGAGGGTAAAATAATGACTTTAGATGGTAGACCAGGGTAATATATTGACAGTAGATGGTAGACCAGGGTAATATAATGACAGTAGATGGTTGACCAGGGTAATATAATGACAGTAGAGGTTAAAGTAATGACAGTAGATTGTAGAGTAGACCAGGGTCATATAATGGTAGTAGAGGGTAAAATACTAACAGCAGATGGTAGACCAGGGTTATTTTATGAGAGTAGATGGTAGACCAGGGTAATACCAGGGTAATATAATGACAGCAGACGGTAGACCAGGGTAATATAACCAGGTTAACCAGTAGAGGGTAAAATAATGAGTTTAGGTGGTAGACCTGGTCTGGTCTGGTCTACCTGACCTGGTCTGGTCTAGCTGGTCTGTCATAATATAATAGAGACAGTAATCTAGCTTGGCTGTCATATTTTAATAGAGACAGTAGATCTAGCTGGTCTTTCATATTATAAGAGAGAAGGTAGATCTAGCTGGTCAGTCATATTATAATAGAGACATTAGATCTAGCTGGTCTGTCATAATAAAATAGAGACAGTAGAATTAGCTGGTCTGTCATAATATAATAGAGACAGTAGATCTACCTGGTATGTTATAATATCATAGAGACAGTAGATCTAGCTGGTCTGTCATAATATAATAACGACAGTAGATATAGCTGGTCTTTCATATTATAATAGAGACAGTAGATCTAGCTGGTCTGGCATAATATAATAGAGACAATAGAATTAGCTGGTCTTTCATATTATAATAGAGACAGTAGATGTAGCTGGTCTGTCATAATAATATAATAGAAACAGTTGATCTAGCTGGTCTGTCATATTATCATAGAGACAGTAGAATTAGCTGGTCTGTCATAATATAATAGAGACAGTAGATCTAGCTGGTCTGTCATAATATAATAGAGACAGTAGATCTAGCTGGTCTTTCATAATATAATAGAGACAGTAGATCTAGCTGGTCTGGCATAATATAATAGAGACAGTAGATCTAGCTGGTCTGTCATAATATAATAGAGACAGTAGATTTAGCTGGTCTGTCATATTATAATAGAGACAGTAGATCTAGCTGGTCTGTCATAATATAATAGAGACAGTACAATTAGCTGGTCTGTCATAATATAATAGAGACAGTAGATCTAGCTGGTCTGTCAAGTTATAATAGAGACAGTAGATCTAGCTTGTCTGTCATATTTTAGTAGAGACAGTAGATCTAGCTGGTCTGTCATAATATAATAGAGACAGTAGATCTAGCTGGTCTGTCATAATATAATAGAGACAGTAGATCTAGCTGGTGTGGCATAAAATAATACAGACAGTAGATCTAGCTGGTCTGTCATAATATAATAGAGACAGTAGATCTACCTGGTCTGTCATAATATAATAGAGACAGTAGATCTAGCTGGTCTGTCATATAATATAATAGAGACAGTAGAAAAGCTGGTCTGTCATATTTTAATAGAGACAGCAGATCTAGCTCGTCTGTCATATTATAATAGAGACAGCAGATCTAGCTCGTCTGTCATATTATAAAAGAGACAGTATAATTAGCTGGTCTGTCATAATATAATAGAGACAGTAGATATAGCTGGACTGTCATAATTTAATAGAGACAGTAGATCTAGCTGGTCTGTCATATTATAATAGAGACAGTAGATCTAGCTGGTCTGTCATAATATAATAGAGACAGTAGATCTAGCTGGTCTGTCATATTATAATAGAGACAATAGATCTAGCTGGTCTGTCATAATATAATAGAGACAGTAGATCTAGCTGGTCTGTCATAATATAATAGAGACAATAGATCTAGCTGGTCTGTCATTATATAATAGAGACAGTAGGTCTAGATGGTCTGTCATATTTGAATAGATACAGTAGATCTAGCTGGTCTGACATATTATAATAGAGACAGTAGAATTAGCTGGTCTTTCATAATATAATAGAGACAGTAGATCTAGCTGGTCAGTCATAATATAATAGAGACAGTAGATCTAGCTGGTCTGTCATATTATAATAGAGACAGTAGATCTAGGTTGTCTGTCATATCATAGAGACAGTAGAATTAGCTGGTCTGTCATAGATTAATAGAGACAGTAGATCTAGCTGGTCTGTCATAATATAATAGAGACAGTAGATCTAGCTGGTCTGTCATAATATAATATAGACAGTAGTTCTAGCTGGTCCTTCATAATATAATAGAGACAGTAGATCTAGCTGGTCTGTCATAATATAATAGAGACAGTAGTTCTAGCTGGTTCTTCATAATATAGTAGAGAAAGTAGATCTAGCTGTTCTGTCATATTATAATCGAGACAGTTTAATTAGCTGGTCTGTCATAATATAATAGAGACAGTAGATATAGCTGGACTGTCATAATATAATAGAGACAGTAGATCTAGCTGTTCTGTTAGAATATAATAGAGACAGTAGATCTAGCTGGTCTGTCATATTATAATAGAGACAATAGATCTAGCTGGTCTGTCATAATATAGTAGAGACAGTAGATCTAGCTGGTCTGTCATAATATAATAGAGACAGTAGATCTAGCTGGTCTGTCATAATATAATAGAGACAGTAGATCTAGCTGGTCTGTCATATTATTATCGAGACAGTAGATCTAGCTGGTCTGTCATAATATAATAGAGACAGTAGATCTAGCTGGTCTGTCATAATATAATATAAACAGTCGAACTAGATTGTCGGTCATATTATAATAGAGACAGTAGATCTAGCTGGTCTGTCATTATATAATAGAGACAGTAGATCTAGCTTGTCTGTCATATTTTAATAGAGACAGTAGATTAGCTGGTCTGTCATAATATAATAGAGACAGTAGATCTAGCTGGTCTGTCATAATATAATAGAGACAGTAGATCTAGCTGGTCTGTCATATTATAATAGAGACAGTAGATCTAGCTTTGTCTGTCATATTATAATAGAGACAGTAGATCTAGCTGGTCTGTCATAATATAATAGAGACAGTAGATCTAGCTGGTCTGTCATAATATAATAGAGACAGTAGATCTAGCTTGTCTTTCATATTATAATAGAGACAGTAGATCTAGCTGGTCTGTCATAATATAATAGAGACAGTAGATCTAGGTTGTCTGTCATATTATAATAGAGACAGTAGATCTAGCTGGTCTGTCATATTATAATAGAGACAGTAGATGTAGCTGGTCAGTCATAATATAATAGAGACAGTAGATCTAGCTGGTCTGTCATAATATAATAGAGACAGTAGATCTAGCTGGTCTGTCATAATATAATAGAGACAGTAGATCTAGCTTGTCTGTCATATAATAGAGACAGTAGATCTAGCTGGTCTGTCATAGATATAATAGAGACAGTAGATCTAGCTGGTCTGTCATAATATAATAGAGACAGTAGATCTAGCTGGTCTGTCATAATATAATAGAGACAGTAGTTCTAGCTGGTCTGTCATAATATAATAGAGACAGTAGATCTAGCTGGTCTGTCATAATATAATAGAGACAGTAGTTCTAGCTGGTTCTTCATAATATAGTAGAGACAGTAGATCTAGCTGGTCTGTCATATATAATAGAGACAGTTTAATTAGCTGGTCTGTCATAATATAATAGAGACAGTAGATCTAGCTGGTCTGTCATAATATAATAGAGACAGTAGATCTAGCTGGTCTGTCATAATATAATAGAGACAGTAGATCTAGCTGGTCTGTCATAATATAATAGAGACAGTAGATCTAGCTGGTCTGTCATAATATAATAGAGACAGTAGATCTAGCTGGTCTGTCATAATATAATAGAGACAGTAGATCTAGCTGGTCTGTCATAATATAATAGAGACAGTAGATCTAGCTTGTCTGTCATATTATAATAGAGACAGTAGATCTAGCTGGTCTGTCATATTATAATAGAGACAGTAGATCTAGCTGGTCTGTCATATTATAATAGAGACAGTAGATCTAGCTGGTCTGTCATATTATAATAGAGACAGTAGATCTAGCTGGTCTGTCATAATATAATAGAGACAGTAGATCTAGCTGGTCTGTCATAATATAATAGAGACAGTAGATCTAGCTTGTCTGTCATATTATAATAGAGACAGTAGATCTAGCTGGTCTGTCATAATATAATAGAGACAGTAGATCTAGCTGGTCTGTCATAATATAATAGAGACAGTAGATTCTAGCTGGTCTTCATAATATAATAGAGACAGTAGATCTAGCTGGTCTGTCATATTATAATAGAGACAGTAGATATAGCTGGTCTGTCATAATATAATAGAGACAGTAGATCTAGCTTGTCTGTCATATTATAATAGAGACAGTAGATCTAGCTGGTCTGTCATAATATAATAGAGACAGTAGATCTAGCTGGTCTGTCATATATAATAGAGACAGTAGATCTAGCTGGTCTGTCATAATATAATAGAGACAGTAGATCTAGCTGGTCTGTTATAACATAATAGAGACAGTAGATCTAGCTGGTCTGTCATATTATAATAGAGACAGTAGATCTAGCTGGTCTGTCATATTATAATAGAGACAGTAGATCTAGCTGGTCTGTCATAATATAATAGAGACAGTAGATCTAGCTGGTCTGTCATATTATAATAGAGACAGTAGATCTAGCTGGTCTGTCATAATATAATAGAGACAGTAGATCTAGCTGGTCTGTCATAATATAATAGAGACAGTAGATCTAGCTGGTCAGTCATAATATAATAGAGACAGTAGATCTAGCTGGTCTGTCATAATATAATAGAGACAGTAGATCTAGGTTGTCTATCATATCATAGAGACAGTAGAATTAGCTGGTCTGTCATAGATTAATAGAGACAGTAGATCTAGCTGGTCCTTCATAATATAATAGAGACAGTAGATCTAGCTGGTCTGTCATAATATAATAGAGACAGTAGTTCTAGCTGGTCCTTCATAATATAATAGAGACAGTAGATCTAGCTGGTCTGTCATAATATAATAGAGACAGTAGTTCTAGCTGGTTCTTCATAATATAGTAGAGAAAGTAGATCTAGCTGGTCTGTCATATTATAATAGAGACAGTTTAATTAGCTGGTCTGTCATAATATAATAGAGACAGTAGATCTAGCTGGTCTGTCATAATATAATATAGACAGTAAACCTACCTGTTCTGTTAGAATATAATAGAGACAGTAGATCTAGCTGGTCTGTCATATTATAATAGAGACAGTAGAATTAGCTGGTCTGTCATAATATAGTAGAGACAGTAGATCTAGCTGGTCTGTCATAATATAATAGAGACAGTAGATCTAGCTGGTCTGTCATAATATAATAGAGACAGTAGATCTAGCTTGTCTGTCATATTATAATAGAGACAGTAGATCTAGCTGGTCTGTCATAATATAATAGAGACAGTAGATCTAGGTTGTCTGTCATATTATAATAGAGACAGTAGATCTAGCTGGTCTGTCATATTATAATAGAGACAGTAGATCTAGCTGGTCTGTCATAATATAATAGAGACAGTAGATCTAGCTGGTCTGTCATAATATAATAGAGACAGTAGATCTAGCTTGTCTGTCATATTATCATAGAGACAGTATAATTAGCTGGTCTCTCATAATATAATAGAGACAGTAGATCTAGCTGGTCTGTCATATTATAATAGAGACACTAATTCTAGCTGTTCCTTCATAATATAATAGAGACAGTAGATCTAGCTGGTCTGTCATAGTAAAAGAGACAGGAGCTATAGCTGGTCTGTCATAATATAATAAAGACAGTAGATCTAGCTTGTCTGTCATATTATAATAGAGACAGTAGATCTAGCTGGTCTGTCATAATATAGTAGAGACAGTAGATCTAGCAAGTCTGTCATATTATCATAGAGACAGTAGAATTAGCTGGTCTGTCATAGATTAATAGAGACAGTAGATTTACCTGGTCCGTTATAACATAATAGCGACAGTAGATCTAGCTTGTCTGTCATATTATAATAGAGACAGTAGATCTAGCTGGTCTGTCATATTATAATAGAGACAGTAGATATAGCTGGTCTGTCATAATAAAATAAAGGCAGTAGATAAAGCTGGTCTGTCATAATATAATAGAGACAGTAGATCTAGCTGGTCTGTCATAATATAATAGAGACAGTAGATCTAGCTGGTCTGTCATATTATAAATAGAGACAGTAGAATTAGCTGGTCTGTCATAATATAATAGAGACAGTAGATATAGCTGGTCTGTCATAATATAATAGAGACAGTAGATCTAGCTGGTCTGTCATATTATAATAGAGACAGTAGATCTAGCTGGTCTGTCATAATATAATAGAGACAGTAGATCTAGCTGGTCTGTCATAATATAATAGAGACAGTAGATCTAGCTGGTCTGTCATAATATAATAGAGACAGTAGATTAGCTGGTCTGTCATAATATAATAGAGACAGTAGATCTAGCTGGTCTGTCATTAATATAATAGAGACAGTAGATCTAGCTGGTCTGTCATAATATAATAGAGACAGTAGATCTAGCTGGTCTGTCATATTATAATAGAGACAGTAGATCTAGCTGGTCTGTCATATATAATAGAGACAGTAGATCTAGCTGGTCTGTCATATTATAATAGAGACAGTAGATCTAGCTGGTCTGTCATAATATAATAGAGACAGTAGATCTAGCTGGTCTGTCATATTATAATAGAGACAGTAGATCTAGCTGGTCTGTCATATTATAATGGAGACAGTAGATATAGCTGGTCTGTCATAATATAATAGAGACAGTAGATCTAGCTGGTCTGTCATAATATAATAGAGACAGTAGAACTACCTGGTCTGTAGTAATATAATAGAGACAGTAGATCTAGCTGGTCTGCCATAATATAATAGAGACAGTAGATCTAGCTGGTCTGTCATATTATAATAGAGACAGTAGATCTAGCTGGTCTGTCATAATATAATAGAGACAGTAGATCTAGCTGGTCTGTCATAATATAATAGAGACAGTAGATCTAGCTGGTCTGTCATAATATAATAGAGACAGTAGATCTAGCTGGTCTGTCATAATATAATAGAGACAGTAGATCTAGCTGGTCTGTCATAATATAATAGAGACAGTAGATCTAGCTGGTCTGTCATAATATAATAGAGACAGTAGATCTAGCTGTTCTGGCATAATATAATACAGACAGTAGATCTAGCTGGTCTGTCATAATATAATAGAGACAGTAGATCTACCTGGTCTGTCATAATATAATAGAGACAGTAGATCTAGCTGGTCTGTCATCATATAATAGAGACAGTAGATAAAGCTGGTCTGTCATATTATAATAGAGACAGTATAATTAGCTGGTCTGTCATAATATAATAGAGACAGTAGATATAGCTGGACTGTCATAATATAATAGAGACAGTAGATCTAGCTGGTCTGTCATAGTAAAAGAGACAGGAGCTATAGCTGGTCTGTCATAATATAATAAAGACAGTAGATCTAGCTGGTCTGTCATAATATAATAGAGACAGTAGATCTAGCTGGTCTGTCATAATATAATAGAGACAGTAGATCTAGCTGGTCTGTCATAATATAATAGAGACAGTAGATCTAGCTGGCTGTCATATTATAATAGAGACAGTAGATCTAGCTGGTCTGTCATATTTTAATAGAGACAGTAGATAGCTGGTCTGTCATAATATAATAGAGACAGTAGATCTAGCTGGTCTGTCATAATAAATAGAGACAGTAGATCTAGCTGGTCTGTCATAATATAATAGAGACAGTAGATCTAGCTGGTCTGTCATAATATAATAGAGACAGTGAGATCTAGCTGGTCTGTCATAATATAATAGAGACAGTAGATTTTAGCTGGTCTGTCAAAATATAATAGAGACAGTAGATCTAGCTGGTCTGTCATAATATAATAGAGACAGTAGATTACCTGGTCCTTCATATATTATAATGGAGACAGTAGATCTAGCTGGTCTGTCATAATATAATAGAGACAGTAGATCTAGCTTGTCTGTCATATTATAATAGAGACAGTAGAATTAGCTGGTCTGTCATAATATAATAGAGACAGTAGATCTAGCTGGTCTGTCATAATATAATAGAGACAGTAGATCTAGCTGGTCTGTCATCATATAATAGAGACAGTAGATCTAGCTGGTCTGTCATAATATAATAGAGAAGTAGATCTAGCTGGTCTGTCATATTATATTAGAGACAGTAGTTCTAGCTGGTCTGTCATAATATAAAGAGACAGTAGATTAGCTGGTCTGTCATAATATAATAGAGACAGTAGATTAGCTGGTCTGTCATAATATAATAGAGACAGTAGATATAGCTGGTCTGTCATATTAATAGTAGAGACAGTAGATCTAGCTGGTCTGTCATAATTAACAGAGACAGTAGATGTAGCTGGTCTGTCATAATATAATAGAGACAGTAGATCTAGGCTGGTCTGTCATAATATAAGTAGAGACAGTAGATTGGCTGGTCTGTCATAATATAATAGAGACAGTAGATCTAGCTGGTCTGTCATAATATAATAGAGACAGTAGATCTAGCTGGTCTGTCATAATATAATAGAGACAGTAGATCTAGCTGGTCTGTCATATTATAATAGAGACAGTAGATCTAGCTGGTCTGTCATAATATAATAGAGACAGTAGATCTAGCTGGTCTGTCAAATATAATAGAGACAGTAGATCTAGCTGTTCTGTCATAATATAAAGAGACAGTAGATCTAGCTTGTCTGTCATATTTTAATAGAGACAGTAGATCTAGCTGGTCTGTCATAATGTAATAGAGCCAGTAGATCTAGCTGGTCTGTCAAAATATAATAGAGACAGTAGTTCAAGCTGGTCTGTCATATCATAATAGAGACAGTAGATCTAGCTTGTCTTTCATAATATAATAGAGACAGTAGATATAGCTGGTCTGTCATAATGTAATAGAGACAGTAGATCTAGCTTGTCTGTCATAATATAATAGAGACAGTAGATCTAGCTGGTCTGTCATAATATAATAGAGACAGTAGATCTAGCTGTTCTGTCATATATAATAGAGACAGTAGATATAGCTGGTCTGTCATAATATAATAGAGCCAGTAGATCTAGCTGGTCTGTCATAATATAATAGAGACAGTAGATCAAGCTGGTCTGTCATAATATAATAGAGACACAGAGACAGCACATCTAGCTGGTCGTGTCATAATACAATAGAGACAGTAGATCTAGCTGGTCTGTCATAATATAATAGAGACAATAGATCTAGCATGTCTGTCATATTATAATAGAGACAGTAGAATTAGCTGGTCTTTCATAATATAACAGAGACAGTAGATCTAGCTGGTCTGTCATAATATAAAAGAGACAGTAGATGTAGCTGGTCAGTCATAATATAATAGAGACAGTAGATCTAGCTGGTCTGTCATAATATAATAGAGACAGTAGATCTAGGTTGTCTGTCATATAATAGAGACAGTAGAATTAGCTGGTCTGTCATAGATATAATAGAGACAGTAGATCTAGCTGGTCTGTCATAATATAATAGAGACAGTAGATCTAGCTGGTCTGTCATAGTTATAATAGAGACAGTAGTTCTAGCTGGTCTGTCATAATATAACAGAGACAGTAGATCTAGCTGGTCTGTCATAATATAATAGAGACAGTAGTTCTAGCTGGTTCTGTCATAATATAATAGAAAGTAGATCTGCTGTTCTGTCATATTATAATCGAGACAGTTTAGATTGGCTGGTCTGTCATAATATAATAGAGACAGTAGATATAGCTGGACTGTCATATTATAATAGAGACAGTAAATCTACCTGTTCTGTTAGAATATAATAGAGACAGTACAATTAGCTGGTCTGTCATATTATAATGAGACAGTAGATTAGCTGGTCTGTCATAATATAGTAGAGACAGTGATCTAGCTGGTCTGTCATAATATAACAGAGACAGTAGATCTAGCTGGTCTGTCATAATATAATAGAGACAATAAACCTAGCTGGTCTGTCATAATATAATAGAGACAGTAGATCTAGCTGGTCTGTCATAATATAATAGAGACAGTGGTTAGCTGGTCTGTCATAATATAGTAGAGACAGTAGATCTAGCTGGTCTGTCATGATATAATAGAGACAGTAGATCTAGCTGGTCTGTCATAATATAATAGAGACAGTAGATCTAGCATGTCTGTCATATTATCATAGAGACAGTAGAATTAGCTGGTCTGTCATAGATTAATAGAGACAGTAGATCTAGCTGGTCTGTCATATTATAATAGAGACAGTAGATCTAGCTGGTCTGTCATATTATAATAGAGACAGTAGATCTAGCTGGTCTGTCATATTATAATAGAGACAGTAGATATAGCTGGTCTGTCATAGTAAAATAGAGACAGTAGATATAGCTGGTCTGTCATAATATAATAAAGACAGTAGTTCTAGCTGGTCCTTCATAATATAATAAAGACAGTAGATATAGCTGGTCTGTCATAATGTAATAGAGACAGTAGATCTAGCTTGTCTTTCATAATATAATAGAGACAGTAGATCTAGCTTGAATGTCATATTATCATAGAGACAGTAGAATTAGCTGGTCTGTCATAGATTAATAGAGACAGTAGATCTAGCTGGTCTGTCATATTATAATAGAGACAGTAGATCTAGCTGGTCTGTCATAATATAGTAGAGAAAGTAGATCTAGCTGGTCTGTCATATTATAATAGAACAGTAAGTCTAGCGTGATCTGTCATATTATAATAGAGACAGTAGATCTAGCTGGTCTGTCATAATATAATAGAGACAGTAGTTTTAGCTGGTCTGTCAAATTAAAATAAGGCAGTAGATAAAGCTGGTCTGTCATAATATAATAGAGACAGTAGATCTAGCGTGTGTCATATTATAATAGAGACAGTAGATTTACCTGGTCCGTTATAACATAACAGAGACAGTAGATCTAGCTTGTCTGTCATATTATAATAGAGACAGTAGATCTAGCTGGTCTGTCATAATATAATAGAGACAGCAAATCTACCTGGTCTGTCATAATATAATAGAGACAGTACATCTAGCTGGTCTGTCATCATATAATAGAGACAGTAGATAAAGCTGGTCTGTCATATTTTAATAGAGACAGCAGATCTAGCTTGTCTGTCATATTATAATAGAGACAGTAGATCTAGCTGGTCTGTCATATTATAATATAGAAAGTATAATTAGCTGGTCTGTCATAATATAATAGAGACAGTAGATCTACCTGGTCTGTTATAATATAATAGAGACAGTAGATCTAGCTGGTCTGGCATATTATAATAGAGACAGTAGATCTAGCTGGTCTGTCATAATATAATAGAGACTGTAGATGTAGCTGGTCAGTCAAAAATATAATAGAGACAGTAGTTCTAGCTGGTCTGTCATAATATAATAGAGACAGTGGATCTAGCTGGTCTGTAATATAATAGAGACAGTAAACCTACCTGTTCTGTTAGAATATAATAGAGACAGTAGATCTAGCTGGTCTGTCATATTTATAATAGAGACAGTAGATTAGCTGGTCTGTCATAATATAATAGAGACAGTAGATCTAGCTGGTCTGTCATAATATAATAGAGACAGTAGATCTACCTTGTCTGTCATATTATAATAGAGACAGTAGATCTAGCTGGTCTGTCATAATATAATAGAGACAGTAGATCTAGCTTGTCTGTCATAATATAATAGAGACAGTATAATTAGCTGGTCTGTCATAATATAATATAGACAGTAGATCTAGCTGGTCTGTCATAATATGATAGAGACAGTATTCTAGCTGGTCTGTTATAATATAATAGAGACAGTAGATCTACCTGGTCTGTCATAATATAAAGAGACAGTAGATCTACCTGGTCTGTCATAATATAATAGAGACAGTAGATCTAGCAAGTCTGTCATATTATCATAGAGACAGTAGATCTAGCTGGTCTGTCATAGATTAATAGAGACAGTAGATTTACCTGGTCGTTATAACATAAATAGAGACAGTAGATCTAGCTTGTCTGTCATAATATAATAGAGACAGTAGATCTAGCTGGTCTGTCAAAATTATAATAGAGACAGTAGATCTAGCTGGTCTGTCATATTATAATAGAGACAGTAGATATAGCTGGTCTGTCATAATAAAATAAAAAGGCAGTAGATCTAGCTGGTCTGTCATAATATAATAGAGACAGTAGATCTACCTGGTCTGTCATAATATAATAGAGACAGTAGATCTAGCTGGTCTGTCATAATATAATAGAGACAGTAGATCTATCTGGTCTGTCAAAATAAAATAGAGACAGTAGATCTAGCTGGTCTGTCATAATATAAGAGAGACAGTAGATCTAGCTGGTCTGTCATAATATAATAGAGACAGTAGATCTAGCTGGTCTGTCATAATATAATAGAGACAGTAGATAAAGCTGGTCTGTCATATTATAATAGAGACAGTAGAGCTGGTCTGTCATAATATAATAGAGACAGTAGATCTAGCTGGTCTGTCATTTTATAATAGAGACAGTACAATTAGCTGGTCTGTCATAATATAATAGAGATAGTAGATCTACCTGGTCTGTCATAATATAATAGAGACAGTAGATCTAGCTGGTCTGTCATATTATAATAGAGACAGTAGATCTAGCTGGTCTGTCATAATATAATAGAGACAGTAGATCTAGCTGGTCTGTCATAATATAATAGAGACAGTAGATCTAGCTGGTCTGTCATAATATAATAGAGACAGTAGATCTAGCTGGTCTGTCATAATATAATAGAGACAGTAGATCTAGCTGGTCTGTCATAATATAATAGAGACAGTAGATCTAGCTGGTCTGTCATAATATAATAGAGAAAGTAGATCTAGCTGGTCTGTCATAATATAATAGAGACAGTAGATCTAGCTGGTCTGTCAAAATATAATAGAGACAGTAGATCTAGCTGGTCTGTCATAATATAATAGAGACAGTAGATCTACCTGGTCTGTCATATTATAATAGAGACAGTAGATCTAGCTGGTCTGTCATAATATAATAGAGACAGTAGATCTAGCTGGTCTGTCATAATATAATAGAGACAGTAGATCTAGCTGGTCTGTCATAATATAATAGAGACAGTAGATCTAGCTGGTCTGTCATAATATAATAGAGACAGTAGATCTAGCTTGTCTGTCATGATATATTAGAGACAGTAGATCTAGCTGGTCTGTCATAATATAATAGAGACAGTAGATCTAGCTGGTCCTTCATAATATAATAGAGACAGTAGATCTACCTGGTCTGTCATAATTATAATAGAGACAGTAGATCTAGCTGGTCTGTCTTAATATAATAGTAGATAGCTGGTCTGTCATAATATAATAGAGACAGTAGATCTAGCTGGTCTGTCATAATATAATAGAGACAGTAGATCTAGCTGGTCTGTCATAATATAATAGAGACAGTAGATCTAGCTTGGTCTGTCATAATATAATAGAGACAGTAGAATCTAGCTGGTCTGATAATATAATAGGGCAGTAGATCTAGCTGGTCTGTCATAATATAATAGAGACAGTAGATCTAGCTGGTCTGTCATAATATAATAGAGACATTAGATCCTAGCTGGTCTGTCAAAATATAATAGAGACAGTAGATCTGGCTGGTCTGTCAGAATTAGAATAGGGACCAGTAGAGATCTGGCTGGTGTAATGTAATATAATAGAGACAGTAGAAAAGATCTACCTGGATAACTCAAAATATAATAGAGACAGTAGATCTAGCTGGTCTGTCAAAATATAATAGAGACAGTAGATCTAGCTGGTCTGTCAAATTAGAATAGAGACAGTAGATCTAGCTGGTCTGTCATAATAATAGAGACAGTAGATCTACCTGGTCTTTCAAAATATAATAGACATTAGATCTAGCTGGTCTGTCAAGTGAATAGAGACAGTAGTCTAGCTGGTCTGTCATAAATATAATAGAGACAGTAGATCTAGCTGGTCCTTCATAATATAATAAACAGTATATCTACCTGATGCTGTCATAATATAATAGAGACAGTAGATCTAGCTGGTCTGTCATAATATAATAAGCGACAGTAGATCTAGCTGGTCTTTCATAATATAATAGAGACAGTAGATATAGTTGGTCTGTCATATTATAATAGAGACAGTAGCTCAGGCTGGTCTGTCAAAAATATAATAGAGACAGTAGATCTAGCTGGTCTGTCATATTATAGCTAGAGACAGTAGATACTAGCTGGTCTGTCATAATACAATAGTGTCCAGTAGATCTACTCTGGTCTGTCTCATATGTTATACATAGAGACAGTAGATCTAGCTTGTCTGTCATATTATAATAGAGACAGTAGATCTAGCTGGTCTGTCATAATATAATAGAGACAGCAGATCTAGCTGGGTCTGTCAAAATATAATAGAGACAGTAGATCTAGTTGGTCTGTCATCATATGATAGAGACAGTAGATCAAGCTGGTCGATCATATTTTAATAGAGACAGTAGATCTAGCTGCTCTGTCATAGTATAATAGAGACAGTAGTTTTAGCTGATCTGTCAAAATATAATAGAGACAGTAGATCTAGCTGGTCTGTCATAATATAATAGAGACAGTAGATCTAGCTGGTCTGGCATAATATAATACAGACAGTAGATCTAGCTGGTCTGTCATAATATAATAGAGACAGTAGATCTAGCTTGTCTGTCATATTATCATAGAGACAGTAGAATTAGCTGGTCTGTCATAGATTAATAGAGACAGTAGATCTAGCTGGTCTGTCATAATATAATAGGCACAGTAGATCTAGCTGGTCTGTTATATATAATAGAGACAGTATATCTAGCTGGTTTGTCATATAATATATTATGTTCAGTAGTGATCTAACTAGTCTGTCATAATATAATAGGGACAGTAGATCTAGCTGGTCTGTTATAATATATAATAGACAGTATGATCTAGCTGGTCTGTCAGTAGATCTAGCTGGTCTGTCATATTATAATAGAGACAGTAGATCTAGCTGGTCTGTCATAATATAATAGAGACAGTAGATCTAGCTGGTCTGTCATAATATAATAGAGACAGTAGATCTAGCTGGTCTGTCATATTATAATAGAGACAGTAGATCTAGCTGGTCTGTCATAGATATAAAAGAGACTGTAGATCTAGCTGGTCTGTCATATTATAAAAGAGACAGTAGATCTAGCTGGTCTGTCATAATATAATAGAGACAGTAGATCTAGCTGGTTTGTCATAATATAATAGAGACAGTAGATCTAGCTGGTCCTGTCATAATATAATAGAGAGTATAGATCTAGCTGGTCTGCCATAATATAATAGAGACAGTAGATCTAGCTGGTCTGTCATAATATAATAGAGACAGTAGATCTGGCTGGTCTGTCATAATATAATAGAGACAGTATATCTAGCTGGTCTGTCATAATATAATAGAGACAGTAGATCTAGCTGGTCTGTCATAATATAATAGAGACAGTAGATCTAGCTGGTCTGTCATAATATAATAGAGACAGTAGATCTAGCTGGTCTGTCATATTATAATAGAGACAGTAGATCTAGCTGGTCTGTCATAATATAATAGAGACAGTAGATCTAGCTGGTCTGTCATAATATAATAGAGACAGTAGATCTAGCTGGTCTGTCATATTATAATAGAGACAGTAGATCTAGCTGGTCTGTCATATTACAATAGAGACAGTAGATCTAGCTGGTCTGTCATAATATAATAGAGACAGTAGATCTAGCTGGTCTGTCATAATATAATAGAGACAGTAGATCTAGCTGGTCTGTCATATTATAATAGAGACAGTAGATCTAGCTGGTCTGTCATAATATAATAGAGACAGTAGATCTAGCTGGTCTGTCATAATATAATAGAGACAGTAGATCTAGCTGGTCTGTCATAATATAATAGAGACAGTAGATCTAGCTGGTCTGTCATAATATAATAGAGACAGTAGATCTAGCTGGTCTGTCATAATATAATAGAGACAGTAGATCTAGCTGGTCTGTCATAATATAATAGAGACAGTAGATCTAGCTGGTCTGTCATAATATAATAGAGACAGTAGATCTAGCTGGTCTGTCATAATATAATAGAGACAGTAGATCTAGCTGGTCTGTCATAATATAATAGAGACAGTAGATCTAGCTGGTCTGTCATATTATAATAGAGACAGTAGATCTAGATGGTCTGTCATAATACAATAGAGACAGTAGATCTAGCTGGTCTGTCATAATATAATAGAGACAGTCGATCTAGCTGGTCTGTCATAATATATTAGAGACAGTAGATCTAGCATGTCTGTCATAATATAATAGAGACAGTAGATATAGCTGGTCTGTCATAATATAATAGAGACAGTAGATCTAGCTGGTCTGTCATATTATAATAGAGACAGTAGATCTAGCTGGTCTGTCATAATATAATAGAGACAGTAGATCTAGCTGGTCTGTCATATTATCATAGAGACAGTAGAATTAGCTGGTCTGTCATAATATAATAGAGACAGTAGATGTAGCTTGTCTGTCATAATATAATAGAGACAGTAGATCTAGCTGGTCTGTCATATTATAATAGAGACAGTAGATCTAGCTGGTCAGTCATATTATAATAGAGACAGTAGATGTAGCTGGTCTGTCATAGTATAAATAGAGACAGTAGATCTAGCTGGTCTGTCATAATATAATAAAGACAGTAGATCTAGCTGGTCCTGTCATAATATAATAGAGACAGTAGATCTAGCTTGTCTGTCATAATATAATAAAGACAGTAGATATAGCTGGTCTGTCATAATATAATAGAGACAGTAGATCTAGCTGGTCTGTCATAATATAATAGAGACAGTAGATCTAGCTTGATCTGTCATATTATCATAGAGACAGTAGAATTAGCTTGTCTG
>NW_024607975.1:0-43620 GCF_018296145.1 Oncorhynchus tshawytscha
AACTTCAATTGCATCATTTTCAAAAACTGAAGTTCATGGGTTAGATGACTGTCCATACTTGCTTGTATTTAGAATTGCTGCTATCATTTCATTGTAGTTTCAATGGAGTGGTGTATATAAAAAGTACATTGTATTAATATTGCATTTTATCTGCAAATAAAATTGAATCGAAGCTCAGAGGGGAGTGCATGCTATTTTAGTATGAGGTCCTTGGTTCAATCCCAAGGTTCTCCACTGAGTATTTGTGTGCCAAATTCACATTACACAACTCCTACTTTCCAGAATGTTGAAATTCTCAGCAGGAAACAGAGATGTTATTGTGTGCCAAATTCACATTACACAACTGTACTTTCAGAATGTTGATAAAATCTTGCAGCATAGAGTGGCATTTGTCGGTCTTGTAAACCTGAAGATCATGGGTTCAATCCCATGTTGTACATTTATGTAACAGAAGTGGCACTTGAAGGTTGCCAAAAACTTCAATTGCATCATTTTCAAAAACTGAAGTTCATGGGTTAGATGACTGTCCATACTTGCTTGTATTTAGAATTGCTGCTATCATTTCATTGTAGTTTCAATGGAGTGGTGTATATAAAAAGTACATTGTATTAATATTGCATTTTATCTGCAAATAAAATTGGATCGAAGCTCAGAGGGGAGTGCATGCTATTTTAGTATGAGATCCTTGGTTCAATCCCAAGGTTCTCCACTGAGTATTTGTGTGCCAAATTCACATTACACAACTCCTACTTTCCAGAATGTTGAAATTCTCACACGAAACAGAGATGTTATTTGTGTGCCAAATTCACATTACACAACTACTACTTTCCAGAATGTTGATAAATATCTTGCAGCATAGAGTGGCATGGTGGCCAAGTGTAAAGGTGTTGGTCTTGTAAACTGAGGATCATGGGTTCAAATCCCATCTGTGCCTTACTGAAAGATAGCTGGTACCATGGGAAGGTTCTTTCACTGGAGGACTTTGAAGAAAAAAAAAGTTTTCTCAAAATGGCAACCCTGCTATTATATAGTAAGGGGATGCCTCTACGGTAGAGCTAATACTTGAAATGCATGCGCTCTGAAGATAATCCCCAAATTTTCTGATTTTTGAGTATATTTAGTTTGAAATTAGCTTTTGCACAACTGTACTTCCCAGAATGTTGACATTTTAAACAGTAAACACCATAATAGATGTGCTAAGTCATCTGTTTTTGTAAACTGAAGCACATGGGTTCAATCCTGGGTTCAAGCCTTGTTGCGTTTATGGAAGCTAGATGATATTATGGAAATGTACTTTCATTAGAACAGTGTAAAGAAAGGGTCAATTGTATTGATATGGCCACTACGACCTGTATGCTCTAGTCGGCTGGCCCTCGCTACATATTCGTCGCCAGACCCACTGGTTCCAGGTCATCTTTTTAGTCTATGCTAGGTAAAGCTCCGCCTTATCTCAGCTCACTGGTCACGATAACAACACCCACCCGTCCAGCACGCGTTCCACTGGTCAGTATATCTCACTGGTGGACATCCCGGTAAATGCCATTTACAACCATTTGTGTATTTTTTCCTAGGTCCCCTATTTTCAATCACCAGTTGCTTTCAACAATTCACTGTGCATTTGCAACATGATTCTATAGTGAAAAAACATCGTTCCAGTGGACATGATGAAATCGACAGTTGCATCAACTGTATTTAGCAAGTATTCAGACCCCTCTGAATACTTGCAGACATTTTCATTTTACTCACTTTTTGTCTCTTCCACAATGTTATTCCTCACTCCTACAGTGTCCATCACAATTACATGCACATGGACAATTATGCAAATTAGGTGATGACATCATTTAGCAACTTCTAGTGACTTTTAGGACAGCCAATAGCTACTTTCCTTACTGAGGTGTTGGCAACACTGCTAACTTTAAACATCGGCTATCTGAGCAGCTAACTGATCTTGAAGCAGCTGTACAAAGCCCACTGTAAATAGCCCACCCAATCTACCTACCTCATCCCCAGTGTTTTAACCCATTTCTATTGCACAAATTGCTCAAAAATAATTGAATAGCCCACCCAATCTACCTACCTCATCCCCATATTGTTTTAATATACTTTCTGCTCTTTGCACACCAGTATTTCTACTTGCACATCATCATCTGCTCATCTATCACTCCAGTGTTAATTTGCTAAATTGTAAATAGCGGGCTACTATGGCCTATTTATTGCCTTACCTCCATTTGCACGCACTGTATATAGACTTTCTTTTTTTCTTCGATTGTGTTATTGACTGTACGCTTGTTTATTCCATCTGTAACTTTGTGTTGTTGTTTGTGTTGCGCTGCTTTGTTTTATCTTGGCCATAGCTGCACTGTTGAATATGAAAACTTGTTCTCAAAAGCTTACCTGCTTAATTATACGTGAAATTTAAAAAAATAAGAATCAAACAACGGTTTCTGGTTAGGGAAGAAAGGGGATGTAGCTCAGTGGTAGAGCGCACCGAATGCATGCATGCAATGAGGTCCTGGGTTCAATCCAAAGCTTCTCCATTCAAATTTTTGCAATGGCCCATCTCCTACTTTCCAGAATGTTGAAATTCTCAGCAGGAAGCAGAGACGTGCTAAATAATTTGCTCTTGTAATCTGAAGAACATGTGTTCAATCCCTGTTCGTACATTTATGTAACAGAAGAGGAATGGTTGCCAACTTCAATTGCATCATTTTCAAAAACTGAAGTTCATGGGTTAGATGACTGGCCATACTTGCTTGTATTTAGAATTGCTGCTATCATTTCATTGTAGTTTCAATGGAGTGGTGTATATAAAAAGTACATTGTATTCATATTGCATTTTATCTGCAAATAAAATTGAATCGAAGCTCAGAGGGGGAGTGCATGCTATTTTAGTATGAGGTCCTTGGTTCAATCCCAAGGTTCTCCACTGAGTATTTGTGTGCCAAATTCACATTACACAACTCCTACTTTCCAGAATGTTGAAATTCTCAGAGATGTTAGCAGAATGTTGATCTTGCAGCAGCAGACGGAAAGTGCTAAATAATTTGCTCTTGTAATCTGAAGAACATGTGTTCAATCCCTGTTATAGTACATTTATGTAACAGAAGTGGCATGGTTGCCAACTTCAATTGCATCATTTTCAAAAACTGAAGTTCATGGGTTAGATGACTGTCCATACTTGCTTGTATTTAGAATTGCTGCTATCATTTCATTGTAGTTTCAATGGAGTGGTGTATATAAAAAGTACATTGTATTAATATTGCATTTTATCTGCAAATAAAATTGGATCGAAGCTCAGAGGGGAGTGCATGCTATTTTAGTATGAGGTCCTTGGTTCAATCCCAAGGTTCTCCACTGAGTATTTGTGTGCCAAATTCACATTACACAACTCCTACTTTCCAGAATGTTGAAATTCTCACACGAAACAGAGATGTTATTTGTGTGCCAAATTCACATTACACAACTACTACTTTCCAGAATGTTGATAAATATCTTGCAGCATAGAGTGGCATGGTGGCCAAGCGGAAAGGCGTCGGTCTTGTAAACCGAAGATCATGGGTTCAAATCCCATCTGTGCCTTACTGAAAGATAGCTGGTACCATGGGAAGGTTCTTTCACTGGAGGACTTTGAAGAAAAAAAAGTTTTCTCAAAATGGCAACCCTGCTATTATATAGTAAGGGGATGTGCCTCTACGGTAGAGCGGGCATTGAAATGCATGACTTCTAAATGCATAAGATAATCCCCAAATTTTCTGATGAGTATATTTAGTTGTGAAATTAGCTTTTGCACAACTGTACTTTCCAGAATGTTGACATTTTAAAAAGGAAATAGATGTGCTAAGTCATCTGTTTTTGTAAACTGAAGCACATGGGTTCAATCCTGGGTTCAAGCCTTGTTCGACGTTTATGGAAGCTAGATGATATTATGGAAATGTACTTTCATTAGAACAGTGTAAAGAAAGGGTCAATTGTATTGATATGGCCACTACGACCTGTATGCTCTAGTCGGCTGGCCCTCGCTACATATTCGTCGCCAGACCCACTGGTTCCAGGTCATCTTTTTAGTCAAAAGCTCCTTATCTAGCTCACTGGTCCGATAAACACACCCACCCATGGGAGCTCCGCCTTATCCCAGCTCACTGGTCACGATAACAACACCCACCCGTAGCACGCGTTCCAGCAGGTATATCTCACTGGTCATCCCCAAAGCCACACACCTCCTTTGGTGCCTTTTTCAGTTCTCTGCTGACAATGACTGGAACGCAATTGCAAAAATTCGTTCCAGTGTTCACCAAATAAGCGACTTAGTCGCTGTATTTAGCAAGTATTCAGACCCCTCTGAATACTTGCAGACATTTTCATTTTACTCACTTTTTGTCTCTTCCACAATGTTATTCCTCACTCCTACAGTGTCCATCACAATTACATGCACATGGACAATTATGCAAATTAGGTGATGACATCATTTAGCAACTTCTAGTGACTTTTAGGACAGCCAATAGCTACTTTCCTTACTTGTTGGCAACACTGCTAACTTTAAACATCGGCTATCTGAGCAGCTAACTGATTGCTGCAGCTGTACAAAGCCCATCTGTAAATAGCCCACCCAATCTACCTACCTCATCCCCATATTGTTTTAATATACTTTCTGCTCTTTGCACACCAGTATTTCTACTTGCACATCATCATCTGCTCATCTATCACTCCAGTGTTAATTTGCTAAATTGTAAATACTTCGCTACTATGGCCTATTTATTGCCTTACCTCCATTTGCACGCACTGTATATAGACTTTCTTTTTTTCTTCTATTGTGTTATTGACTGTACGCTTGTTTATTCCATCTGTAACTTTGTGTTGTTGTTTGTGTTGCGCTGCTTTGCTTTATCTTGGCCAGGTTTGATAGCCAGAGGGAATAGAAATGAAAACTTGTTCTCAACTAGCTTACCTGCTTAATTATACGTGAAATTTAAAAAAATAAGAAAAAACAATTTCTTTTGCAGAAAGGGGATGTAGCTCAGTGGTAGAGCGCATGCTTCGCATGTATGAGGTCCTGGGTTCAATCCCCAGCTTCTCCATTCAAATTTTTGCAATGGCCCATCTCCTACTTTCCAGAATGTTGAAATTCTCAGCAGGAAGCAGAGACGTGCTAAATAATTTGCTCTTGTAATCTGAAGAACATGTGTTCAATCCCTGTTCGTACATTTATGTAACAGAAGAGGAATGGTTGCCAACTTCAATTGCATCATTTTCAAAAACTGAAGTTCATGGGTTAGATGACTGGCCATACTTGCTTGTATTTAGAATTGCTGCTATCATTTCATTGTAGTTTCAATGGAGTGGTGTATATAAAAAGTACATTGTATTAATATTGCATTTTATCTGCAAATAAAATTGGATCGAAGCTCAGAGGGGGAGTGCATGCTATTTTAGTATGAGGTCCTTGGTTCAATCCCAAGGTTCTCCACTGAGTATTTGTGTGCCAAATTCACATTACACAACTCCTACTTTCCAGAATGTTGAAATTCTCACACGAAACAGAGATGTTATTTGTGTGCCAAATTCACATTACACAACTACTACTTTCCAGAATGTTGATAAATATCTTGCAGCATAGAGTGGCATGGTGGCCAAGCGGTAAGGCGTCGGTCTTGTAAACCGAAGATCATGGGTTCAAATCCCATCTGTGCCTTACTGAAAGATAGCTGGTACCATGGGAAGGTTCTTTCACTGGAGCACTTTGAAGAAAAAAAAAGTTTTCTCAAAATGGCAACCCTGCTATTATATAGTAAGGGGAATATTTTGTATTTTTGGGTTACCAGGTGCCTATTTTCAATCACCAGTTGCACAACAATGCGTATCCATCAGAATATTTTAAACTGTCCATAAAGCACTCAGGACGGCCCCCATAGATAGAGGGCCGTAGTAGGGTGCTCACATAGCGGGCATGGACAATAGGAGTCCCGGTAAATGCATTTACAACCATATTGTGTATTTTTGGGTTCCTAGGTGCCTATTTTCAATCACCAGTTGCACAACAATGCACGTGCATTTGCAACATGATTCTATAGTGAAAAAACATCACCAAATGGACATGATGAAATCAACAGTTGCATCAACGCAGTTGCACAGGGCGGGGTCGTGACCCAGGGTCTCGAGCTTGATGACAAGCTTGGAGGGTACTATGGAGTTGAATGCCGAGCTGTAGTCGATGAACAGCATTCTCACATAGGTTTTCCTCTTGTCCAGATGGGTTAGGGCAGTGTGCAGTGTGGTTGAGATTGCATCGTCTGTGGACCTATTTGGGCGGTAAGCAAATTGGAGTGGGTCTAGGGTGTCAGGTAGGGTGGAGGTGATATGGTCCTTGACTAGTCTCTCAAAGCACTTCATGATGACGGAAGTGAGTGCTACGGGGCAGTAGTCGTTTAGCTCAGTTACCTTAGCTTTCTTGGGAACAGGAACAATGGTGGCCCTCTTGAAGCATGTGGGAACAGCAGACTGGTATAGGGATTGATTGAATATGTCCGTAAACACACCGGCCAGCTGGTCTGCGCATGCTCTGAGGGCGCGGCTGGGGATGCCGTCTGGGCCTGCAGCTTTGCGAGGGTTAACACGATTAAATGTCTTATTCACCTCGGCTGCAGTGAAGGAGAGTCCGCATGTTTCCGTTGCAGGCCGTGTCAGTGGCACTGTATTGTCCTCAAAGCGGGCAAAAGTTATTTAGTCTGCCTGGGAGCAAGACATCCTGGTCCGTGGCTGGGCTGGATTTCTTCTTGTAGTCCGTGATTGACTGTAGACCCTGCCACATGCCTCTTGTGTCTGAGCCGTTGAATTGAGATTCTACTTTGTCTCTGTACTGACGCTTAGCTTGTTTGATAGCCTTGCGGAGGGAATAGCTGCACTGTTTGTATTCGGTCATGTTACCAGTCACCTTGCCCTGATTAAAGCAGTGGTTCGCGCTTTTTCAGTTTCACGCGAATGCTGCCATCAATCCATGGTTTCTGGTTAGGGAATGTTTTAATCATTGCTATGGGAACGACATCTTCAACGCACGTTCTAATGAACTTGCACACCGAATCAGCGTATTCGTCAATATTGTTATCTGACGCAATATGAAACATATCCCAGTCCACGTGATGGAAGCAGTCTTGGAGTGTGGAGTCAGTTTGGTCGGACCAGCGTTGGACAGACCTCAGCGTGGGAGCCTCTTGTTTTAGTTTCTGTCTGTAGGCAGGGATCAACAAAATGGAGTCGTGGTCAGCTTTTCTGAAAGGAGGGCGGGGCAAGGCCTGGATTGAACACATGTTCTTCAGATTACAAGAGCAAATTATTTAGCACATCTCTGTTTCCTGCTGAGAATTTCAACATTCTGGAAAGTAGGAGATGGGCCATTGCAAAAATTTTATGGAGAAGCTGGGGATTGGACCCAGGACTATATGCAAAAGGGGATCCCCTTACTATATAATAGCAGGGTTGCCATTTTGAGAAAACTTTTTTTTCTTCAAAGTCCTCCAGTGAAAGAACCTTCACATGTTACAAGCTATCTTTCAGTAAGGCACAGATGGGATTTGAACCCATGATATTCAATTTACAAGACCGACACCTTACCACTTGGCCACCATGCCACTCTATGCTGCAAGATATTTATCAACATTCTGGAAAGTAGTAGTTGTGTAATGTGAATTTGGCACACAAATAACATCTCTGTTTCCTGTGAGAATTTCAACATCCTGTAAAGTAGGAGTTGTGTAATGTGAATTTGGCACACAAATACTCAGTGGAGAACCTTGGGATTGAACCAAGGACCTCATACTAAAATAGCATGCACTCCCCCTCTGAGCTTCGATTCAATTTTATTTGCAGATAAAATGCAATATTAATACAATGTACTTTTTATATACACCACTCCATTGAAACTACAATGAAATGATAGCAGCAATATTAAATACAAGCAAGTATGGACAGTCATCTAACCCATGAACTTCAGTTTTTGAAAATGATGCAATTGAAGTTGGCAACCATGCCACTTCAAATCATATCAAATCAAATCAAATTTTATTTGTCACATACACATGGTTAGCAGATGTTAATGCGAGTGTAGCGAAATGCTTGTGCTTCTAGTTCCGACAATGCAGTAATAACCAACAAGTAATCTAACTAACAATTCCAAAACTACTGTCTTATACACAGTGTAAGGGGATAAAGAATATGTACATAAGGATATATGAATGAGTGATGGTGCACAGGAGCATAGGCAAGATACAGTGGATGGTATCGAGTACAGTATATACATATGAGATGAGTATGTAAACAAAGTGGCATAGTTAAAGTGGCTAGTGATACATGTATTACATAAGGATGCAGTCGATGATATAGAGTACAGTATATACTTATGCATATGAGATGAATAATGTTGGGCTAAGTAACATTATATAAGGTAGCATTGTTTAAAGTGGCTAGTGATATATTTACATCATTTCCCTTCAATTCCCATGATTAAAGTGGCTGGAGTAGAGTCAGTGTCATTGACAGTGTGTTGGCAGTAGCCACTCAATGTTAGTGGTGGCTGTTTAACAGTCTGATGGCCTTGAGATAGAAGCTGTTTTTCAGTCTCTCGGTCCACTTTTGATGCACCTGTACTGACCTCGCCTTCTGGATGACAGCGGGGTGAACAGGCAGTGGCTCGGGTGGTTGATGTCCTTGATGATCTTTATGGCCTTCCTGTAGCATCGGGTGGTGTAGGTGTCCTGGAGGGCAGGTAGTTTGCCCCGGTGATGCGTTGTGCAGACCTCACTACCCTCTGGAGAGCCTTACGGTTGAGGGCGGTGCAGTTGCCATACCAGGCGGTGATACAGCCCGCCAGGATGCTCTCGATTGTGCATCTGTAGAAGTTTGTGAGTGCTTTTGGTGACAAGCCGAATTTCTTCAGCCTCCTGAGGTTGAAGAGGCGCTGCTGCGCCTTCCTCACGATGCTGTCTGTGTGAGTGGACCAATTCAGTTTGTCTGTGATGTGTATGCCGAGGAACTTAAAACTTGCTACCCTCTCCACTACTGTTCCATCGATGTGGATGGGGGGTGTTCCCTCTGCTGTTTCCTGAAGTCCACAATCATCTCCTTTTGTTGACGTTGAGTGAAAAGTGTGAGGTTATTTTCCTGACACCACACTCCGAGGGCCCTCACCTCCTCCCTTAGGCCGTCTCGTCGTTATTGATAATCAAGCCTACCACTGTTGTGTCGTCCGCAAACTTGATGATTGAGTTTGAGGCGTGCATGGCCACGCAGTCGTGGGTGAACAGGGAGTACAGGAGAGGGCTCAGAACGCACCCTTGTGGGGCCCCAGTGTTGAGGATCAGCGGGGAGGAGATGTTGTTGCCTACCCTCACCACCTGTGGGCGGCCTATGAATCAGGAAGTCCAGTACCCAGTTGCACAGGGCGGGGTCGAGACCCAGGGTCTCGAGCTTGATGACGAGCTTGGAGGGTACTATGGTGTTGAATGCCGAGCTGTAGTCGATGAACAGCATTCTCACATAGGTATTCCTCTTGTCCAGATGGGTTAGGGCAGTGTGCAGTGTGGTTGAGATTGCATCGTCTGTGGACCTATTTGGGCGGTAAGCAAATTGAGTGGGTCAAGGGTGTCAGGTAGGGTGGAGGTGATATGGTCCTTGACTAGTCTCTCAAAGCACTTCATGATGACGGATGTGAGTGCTACGAGGGCGGTAGTCGTTTAGCTCAGTTACATTAGCTTTCTTGGGAACAGGAACAATGGTGGCCCTCTTGAAGCATGTGGGAACAGCAGACAGGTATAGGGATTGATTGAATATGTCCGTAAACACACCGGCCAGCTGGTCTGCGCATGCTCTGAGTGGGCGCGGCTGGGGATGCCGTCTGGGCCTGCAGCCTTGCGAGGGTTAACACGTCTAAATGTCTTACTCACTTCGGCTGCAGTGAAGGAGAGACCGCATGTTTTCGTAGCAGGCCGTGTCAGTGGCACTGTATTGTCCTCAAAGCGGGCAAAAAGTTATTTAGTCTGCCTGGGAGCAAGACATCCTGGTCCGTGACTGGGCTGGGTTTCTTCCTGTAGTCCGTGATTGACTGTAGACCCTGCCACATGCCTCTTGTGTCTGAGCCGTTGAATTGAGATTCTACTTTGTCTCTGTACTGGCGCTTAGCTTGTTTGATAGCCTTGCGGAGGGAATAGCTGCACTGTTTGTATTCAGTCATGTCACCAGACACCTTGCCCTGATTAAAAGCAGTGGTTCACGCCTTCAGTTCCACACGAATGCTGCCATCAATCCACGGTTTCTGGTTAGGGAATGTTTTAATCGTTGCTATGGGAACGACATCTTCAACGCACGTTCTAATTAACTCGCACACCGAATCAGCGTATTCGTCAATGTTGTTATCTGAGACAAAGTACGAAACATCTCCCAGTCCACGTGATGGAAGCAGTCTTGGAGTGTGGAGTCAGCTTGGTCGGACCAGCGTTGGACAGACCTCAGCGTGGGAGCCTCTTGTTTTAGTTTCTGTCTGTAGGCAGGGATCAACAAAATGGAGTCGTGGTCAGCTTTTCCGAAAGGGGGCGGGGCAGGGCCTTATATGCATCGCGGAAGTTAGAGTAACAGAATGCTGTTCCTCGACTACAGCTCGGCATTCAACTCCATAGTACCCTCCAAGCTTGTCATCAAGCTCGAGACCCTGGGTCACGACCCCCTGTGCAACTGCGTCCTGGACTTCCTGACGGGCCGCCCCCAGGTGGTGAGGGTAGGCAACAACATCTCCACCCCGCTGATCCTCAACACTGGGGCCCCACAAGGGTGCGTTCTGAGCCCTCTCCTGTACTCCCTGTTCACCCACGACTGCGTGGCCACGCACGCCTCCAACTCAATCATCAAGTTTGCGGACGACACAACAGTGGTAGGCTTGATTACCAACAACGACGAGACGGACTACAGGGAGGAGGTGAGGGCCCTTGGAGTGTGGTGTCAGGAAAATAACCTCACACTCAACGTCAACAAAACTAAGGAGATGATCGTGGACTTCAGGAAACAACAGAGGGAACACCCCCCTATCCACATCGATGGAACAGTAGTGGAGAGTGTAGCAAGTTTTAAATTCCTCGGCATACACATCACAGACAAACTGAACTGGTCCACTCACACAGACAGCATCGTGAAGAAGGCGCAGCAGCGCCTCTTCAACCTCAGGAGGCTGAAGAAATTCGGCTTGTCACCAAAAGCACTCACAAACTTCTACAGATGCACAATCGAGAGCATCCTGGCGGGCTGTATCACCGCCTGGTACGGCAACTGCTCCGCCCTCAACCGTAAGGCTCTCCAGAGGGTAGTGAGGTCTGCACAACGCATCACCGGGGGCAAACTACCTGCCCTCCAGGACACCTACACCACCCGATGTTACAGGAAGGCCATAAAGATCATCAAGGACATCAACCACCCGAGCCACTGCCTCTCACCCCGCTATCATCCAGAAGGCGGGGCGGCAGGGTAGCCTAGTGGTTAGAGTGTTGGACTAGTAACCGGAAGGTTGTGAGTTCAAACCCCTGAGCTGACAAGGTACAAATCTGTCGTTCTGCCCGTGAACAGGCAGTTAACCCACCGTTCCCAGGCCATCATTGAAAATAAGAATGTGTTCTTAACTGACTTGCCTGGTTAAATAAAGGTTAAAAAAAAAAAAAAAAAAAAAAGGCGAGGTCAGTACAGGTGCAACACACACTGACAATGACACTGACTCAACTCCAGCCACTTTAATAATGGGAATTGATGGGAAATGATGTAAATATATCACTAGCCACTTTAAACAATGCTACCTTATATAATGTTACTTACCCTACATTATTCATCTCATATGCATACGTATATACTGTACTCTATATCATCGACTGCATCCTTATGTAATACATGTATCACTAGCCACTTTAACTATGCCACTTTGTTTACATACTCATCTCATATGTATATACTGTACTCGATATCATCTACTGTATCTTGCCTATGCTGCTCTGTACCATCACTCATTCATATATCCTTATGTACATATTCTTTATCCCCTTACACTGTGTATAAGACAGTAGTTTTGGAATTGTTAGTTAGATTACTTGTTGGTTATTACTGCATTGTCGGAACTAGAAGCACAAGCATTTCGCTACACTCGCATTAACATCTGCTAACCATGTGTATGTGACAAATAAAATTTGATTTGATTTGATTTGATGTTTTTTTCACTATAGAATCATATTGCAAATGCACGTGCATTTGCAATATGTTTCAATGGGCATTTACCATCACGAATTTGGCATGCTCAAAAATCCTGCAAAAATGCAAAATTGACTGTCCAGATGCATTTACGGGATGGCCGGGGAGTTGTTCCCAGTGATAGTTGTCCTTTCCATCATCATGTCCATTTGTGTTGCATTTCATCATGTCCATTTGGTCCTGATGTTTTTGGACAGTTTAAAATATTCTGATGGATGCATTGTTGTGCAACTGGTGATTGAAAATAGGCACCTGGTAACCCAAAAATACAAAATATGGTTGTAAATGCATTTACCGGGACTCCTATTGTCCATGCCCGCTATGGGAGTACCCTGCTTTATGGACAGTTTAAAATATTCTGATGGATACGCATTGTTGTGCAACTGGTGATTGAAAATAGGCACCTGGTAACCCAAAAATAAAAATATGGTTGTAAATGCATTTACCGGGACTCCTATTGCCCATGCCCGCTATGGGAGTACCCTACTACGGCCCTCTATCCGTGGGGGCCGTCCTGAGTGCTTTATGGACTGTTTAAAATATTCTGATGGATACGCATTGTTGTGCAACTGGTGATTGAAAATAGGCACCTGGTAACCCAAAAATAAAAATATGTTTGTAAAATGCATTTACCGGTCATTCTGATATTAATGCCCGCTATGGGAACACAGGATGGCCGGGCAGTGATAGTTGTTCCTTTCCATCACTCGTTGTGTTGATTTCATCATGTCCATTTGGTGATGTTTTTTCACTATAGAATCGGGCAGGTTCATAAGGCATTCATAACCCATATAGGCTTCAGGTTGAATTTTGGAGTGCAGGCAATGTATTCCTATGGGGAGAGAAGTCCATGCAAACTGTTTGATGTAAACACCTTCTTTTAACTATTAAGGGTTAATGCCACACGGTCTAGGTTAGGCTTGCACGGATCGGGAGGACCTTAGGAACGTACCTGAGGTCGAATTGTGCTTCTCACCCTAACGGTTCTCTCACTGTCACCCAAAAGCAAATGATGTTGTGGGGCAGGCTTCATTTTGGGCCTACTATTCTAATGGTCGCTGCGCTTAGACCGAGCGAGCTACGGTCAAGCGGGATATCTCGTTGAACTCGGCACGGCCTAGGGATTATGGTAATGCCATTGCCTGCTCTCTGTGTCTTTAAGCACCGCACTTTGTCACTCCATCCTTCCTGTGTGTGTGTGTGAGGGAGTTTGTCTTTGAGATCTGTTGGGAGAAATGACTGATTTACAGTTCAGGAGGGTTACCTAGTCACACATATGAAGTTTTGGAGAGATGTGACTTTTCTAACCCTTCAAAACAGACAGTGTGACCCAATGAAAGGCACTTCCGGTCATGGCACAGGAAGCTATAGGTAAACACATGTCTTGACTGAGGTAGCCTCTTACAGAATCCTGAGTTTTAAGTCTTTAAGTTAAGAATTGACTGATCTACACAGGGTTGAATGCAGTCATTTTCACATTTGCAGGTTATGTACATCAAAATACCTTTTGGGTGAATTTAACCACTTCCGGTTGCTTCAGGAAGCTTAGAATCGACACAGGTAGACCTCATAGTGGTCTGATGGACTGTTATAGAAGACAGGTTCATAAGGCATTCATAACCCACATAGGCTTCAGGTTCAATTTAGGAGTGCAGGCAATGTATTCCTATGGGGAGAGAAGTCAATGCAAACTGTTTGAAGTAAACACCTTCTTTTAACTGTTAAGGGTTAATGCCATACGGTCAAGGTTAGGCTTGCACGGATCGGGAGGACCTTAGGAACGTATCTGAGGTCGAATTGTGCTTCTCACCCTAACGGTTCTCTCACTGTCACCCAAAAGCAAATGACATTGAGGGCCAGGCTTCATTTTGGGCCTTCTTTTTTTCAAGGTCGCTGCACTCAGAGCGAGCTACGGTCAAGCGGGACGTCTCGTTGAACTCGGCACAGTCTGGACACTATGGTGATGCCATTTTTTGTGTTGATTTCAGAATGCCATTTTGGTGATGGTCCCTCTGTGTTTAAACTTTTATTGCAAATGTTACAAAAGTCAACTAGCAAGTCAGTGTCCATCAGTCAATTAGATGTCATTCTGACACCAAACTGATACCAATTGACACCAAACTGACTTTTTCCAACTCATTTAGAAGCCAACTATCACATATGTCAGAGCAGACCCATAATTCACAACGCCTTCAGTTTAAAAAAGAATAAAAATGTAAAACACATAGTTATGTTCTAGCTGCGGGTCCAGGTCGGTCATTATGTGTAGGCCTATGTGAGGCGACCCCGAATCCCGAGTTTCGGCTCGACAGGTCCTTCGGTGCCCGAGTAAAACCCTAATTGGTGCTGAAAATCCACTTTTTTACATGCCTTGCTATGGGGTCCTTGAATGAGCTATCGGACAGAAACGTTGGGGTCCGTCTCTATGGGCCGAGCCGGTTTCAATGCACCTAGCCTTGCGTCTCTGAGACTTTTCTAAATGTCGTCATTTTCGTAATGGTCAAAATGAATTGAAGTCATTGCAAATGTACGAGGATGTTTCTCGGTCCGAGAACCTGCTAGAGCCACCTAACTCACCACGCACTATCGACCTGAGGTCTAGAACAGGTTTCTAAAGCTTCGGAACTCTAGGTCTGACGGTTCTTTTTTAGCTCGAACAAAGCTAACTATTGCAGGCACTGTCTGTCTCTACGCACCCCAATACGTCCCTCCTTCCAAGCTGTGTGTGTGTGTGATTTAGTTTTCCTTTGAAATTTTATGGGAAAAATGACTGATTTACAGTTCATGGGGGTTGCCTAATCACACATATGAAGTTTTGGACAGATCTGACTTTTTTAACCCTTCGAAACAGCCCCTGAGACACCAATTATGGCACTTCCGGTTGGCACAGGAAGCTATAAGTCAACACATATCCTCATTGGGGTATGCTTTTACAGAATCCTGAGTTTTAAGTCTTTACGTTAAGAATTGACTGATTTACACAGGGTTGAATGAACTATGTGGTATCAAACTGCAGGCAGGGTATGGATATACACTTTTAGGGTGATTTGAACCACTTCCGGTTGGTCCAGGAAGCTTAGAATCAACACAGGTAGACCTCATACTGGCCTGATGGACTGTTACCGAAGACAGGTTCATACGGCATTCATAACCCATATAGGCTTCAGGTTGAATTTAGGGGTGAAGGCAATGTATTCCTATGGGGAGAGAAGTCAATGCAAACTGTTTGAAGTAAACACCTTCTTTTAACTGTTAAGGGTTAATGCCACAAGGTCAAGGTTAGGCTTGCACGGATCGGGAGGACCTTAGGAACGTACCTGAGGTCGAATTGTGTTTCTCAACCTAACGGTTCTCACACAAAAGCAAATGACATTGTGTGGCAGGCTTCATTTTGGGCCTACTTTTCTAATGGTCGCTGCGCTTAGACCGAGCGAGCTACGGTCAAGCGGGATATCTCGTTGAACTCGGCACGGCCTAGGGATTATGGTAATGCCATTGCCTGCTCTCTGTGTCTTTTAGCACCGCACTTTGTCACTCCATCCTTGCTGTGTGTGTGTGAGAGCTTTTCTTTGACATCTGTTGGGAGAAATGACTGATTTACAGTTCAGGAGGGTTACCTAGTCACACATATGAAGTTTTGGAAAGATGTGACTTTTTTAACCCTTCAAAACAGACAGTGTGACCCAATTAAAGGCACTTCCGGTTGGCACAGGAAGCTATAAATAAACTCATATCCTGATTGGGGTATGCCTATACAGAATCCTGAGTTTTAAGTCTTTACGTTAAGAACTGAGTTATTTACGGAGGGTTTAGTGAGTGTGTGTTATTTCAGAAAATCATAGAAAATCACAGAAATCTCGCAGAGCTCCGCAGCACACTTTAAAAAGATTCGTATGAACACCCTGCAACTGGATCTGTAACTGAAAAAAAAAAAAACACCTATCTTTGAACATCACCAATTTGTCATTGTAAGATTTCTCTTAAATGACGATAGATAAATGGCTGGTTCTTTTTTTTTTTATTGACACCGGAGGCTCCTTGACTTTGACGTGAAGTGGAAAAATAATTTCTCTATTTTCATTTTGGACCTTTAATCCCAGAGAAATGGCCATAACTCAAAAACCGTCGAGGCCTAGACGCCATCTTGTTCGGGACCAACTGCCCATTATCCCAAACCTACGCTCACCAAGTTTCGGCTTTGAAATATTTTCCGTTTTGGAGATAAGGCCCTGTCGTGATTCGTGATGTTTTGTCCAATTACAATATGATTGCTTATGCCCTCTTGTGGGATTTTTCGGGACAGCGGAAAAATGACCAAAATTTGATTATTTTATAAAACGGAAACTGAATGTAGAAAGTTCATTTGATGACTTCCCGGTAGGTCCGGCCCTGCCGCTCGGCCCGACGCCGTCCGCGAATTTTACAAACGTTTTCGGACGTCTAGTAAGGGACCGTACATTTGCAATATGGACTTTCTCACTAACCATACAGCAAATGTCAAAATGTTCCCTTAAGGTATGTCAGGCTATGCTGTTGGTGGACTTGTTAGTTTGCGCTCCAGCACTTGCAGAGGCTCGGTGCATCTCAAGAATTGCGGCCAAAAGCTAGTGGCTGTTTAGCTCAGTTGGTTAGAGTGTGGTGCTAATAACGCCAAGGTCAAGGGTTTGATCCCCGTACTGGCTGTGGTGTACATTTTGAGTGTCAAAATTGTGAGTCACATGCATGTGAATTGTCAAGGGTGCCACAGAATTAAATTTAGTGAATTGCCGAAATAGCTCAGTTGGGAGAGCGTTAGACTGAAGATCTAAAGGTCCCTGGTTCGATCCTGGATTTTGGCATTTGTATTTGTTCTTTCTTTATGCTCTGGCTTCAAGGAAACTATCCACAGCTTTGTTTGTGGGCCTCAATGGTGTGTGCTACGCTGCTCCTCTGAAGTAAGTAATAATTCATCTTGCTTTTTCATCTGACATTTTGACATCAGTGTTACAGGAAAGTTGCTTGTCATTGTTACATGACAGTAGGTTGTCGTAAGACAAGGCTGCATGAAGTGTGAACTGGAGCTTTCTTGGATCCACAAAAAATGTGTTTTTGGGGAATGCGGAAATCGATCCCACTACCTATAGCATGCTAAGCAAACACAATACCAATTGATCAAATTCCCCAGCTGTTTGGAATTGCCACAAGGAGCAACCAAGAGTGTCCAGTCTTGTCAGGCTATGCTGTTGGTGGACTTGTTAGTTTGCGCTCCAGCACTTGCAGAGGCTCGGTGCATCTCAACAATTGTGCTCTGTAGCCAGCGGCCGGTTAGCTCAGTTGGTTAGAGTGTGTGATACGCTGCTCTCTGAAAGTAAGTAATGTCTTCTTTTTCATCTGACATTGTGACATCAGTGTAACATGAGAGTTGCTTGTCATTGTTACATGACAGTTTCTTGTCATTGTTTACATGACAGTAGGTTGTCGTAAGACAAGGCTGCATGAAGTCTGAACTGGAGTTTTCTTGGATCCATCAAACAATGTGCTTTTGGAGAATGCAGGCATCGATCCCACTACCTCACGCATGCAAAGCATTTGAGCTAATTCCCAGCCGTTTGGAATTTCCGCATGAAGCAACCAAGAGGGTCCAGTCTTGTCAGGCTATGCTGTTGGTGGACTTGTTAGTGCGCCACGCGCCAGCACTTGCAGAGGCTCGGTGCATCTCAACAATTGCAGCCAATAGCTAGTGGCTGGTTAGCTCAGTTGGTTAGAGTGTGGTGCTAATAACACCAAGGTCATGGGTTCGATCCCTGTACTGGCTATGATGTATATTTTGAGTGTCAAAATTGTGAGTCACATGCATGTGATTTGTCAAGGGTGCCACAGAATTGAAATTAGTGAATTGCCGAAATAGCTCATTTGGGAGAGCTTTAGACTGAAGATGTAAAGGTCCCTGGTTCGATCCTGGGTTTCGGCATTTGTATTTGTTCTTTCTTTATGCTCTGGCTTCAAGGAAACTATCCACAGCTTTGTTTGTGGGCCTCAATGGTGTGTGCTACGCTGCTCCTCTGAAAGTAAGTAATGTCTTGCTTTTTCATCTGACATTTTGACATCAGTGTTACAGGAAAGTTGCTTGTCATTGTTACATGACAGTAGGTTGTCGTAAGACAAGGCTGCATGAAGTGTGAACTGGAGCTTTCTTGGATCCACAAAAAAATGTGTTTTTGGGGAATGCGGGCATCGATCCCACTACCTATAGCATGCTAAGCAAACACAATACCAATTGATCAAATTCCCCAGCTGTTTGGAATTGCCACAAGGAGCAACCAAGAGTGTCCAGTCTTGTCAGGCTATGCTGTTGGTGGACTTGTTAGTTTGCGCTCCAGCACTTGCAGAGGCTCGGTGCATCTCAACAATTGTGCTCTGTAGCCAGCGGCTGGTTAGCTCAGTTGGTTAGAGTGTGTGTTAGAGTGTGTGGTACGCTGCTCTCTGAAAGTAAGTAATGTCTTCTTTTTCATCTGACATTGTGACATCAGTGTAACATGAGAGTTGCTTGTCATTGTTACATGACAGTTTCTTGTCATTGTTTACATGACAGTAGGTTGTCGTAAGACAAGGCTGCATGAAGTCTGAACTGGAGTTTTCTTGGATCCATCAAACAATGTGCTTTTGGAGAATGCAGGCATCGATCCCACTACCTCACGCATGCAAAGCATTTGAGCTAATTCCCCAGCCGTTTGGAATTTCCGCATGAAGCAACCAAGAGGGTCCAGTCTTGTCAGGCTATGCTGTTGGTGGACTTGTTAGTTTTGCGCCAGCACTTGCAGAGGCTCGGTGCATCTCAACAATTGCAGCCAATAGCTAGTGGCTGGTTAGCTCAGTTGGTTAGAGTGTGGTGCTAATAACGCCAAGGTCATGGGTTCGATCCCCGTACTGGCTATGATGTACATTTTGAGTGTCAAAATTGTGAGTCACATTTTGAGTGTCAAAATTGTGAGTCACATGCATGTGAATTTGTCAAGGGTGCCACAGAATTAATTTAGTGAATTGCCGAAATAGCTCAGTTGGGAGAGCGTTAGACTGAAGATCTAAAGGTCCCTGGTTCGATCCTGGGTTTCGGCATTTGTATTTGTTCTTTCTTTATGCTCTGGCTTCAAGGAAACTATCCACAGCTTTGTTTGTGGGCCTCAATGGTGTGTGCTACGCTGCTCCTCTGAAAGTAAGTAATGTCTTGCTTTTTCATCTGACATTTTGACATCAGTGTTACAGGAAAGTTGCTTGTCATTGTTACATGACAGTAGGTTGTCGTAAGACAAGGCTGCATGAAGTGTGAACTGGAGCTTTCTTGGATCCACAAAAAAATGTGTTTTTGGGGAATGCGGGCATCGATCCCACTACCTATAGCATGCTAAGCAAACACAATACCAATTGATCAAATTCCCCAGCTGTTTGGAATTGCCACAAGGAGCAACCAAGAGTGTCCAGTCTTGTCAGGCTATGCTGTTGGTGGACTTGTTAGTTTGCGCTCCAGCACTTGCAGAGGCTCGGTGCATCTCAACAATTGTGCTCTGTAGCCAGCGGCCGGTTAGCTCAGTTGGTTAGAGTGTGTGATACGCTGCTCTCTGAAAGTAAGTAATGTCTTCTTTTTCATCTGACATTGTGACATCAGTGTTACATGAGAGTTGCTTGTCATTGTTACATGACAGTTTCTTGTCATTGTTTACATGACAGTAGGTTGTCGTAAGACAAGGCTGCATGAAGTCTGAACTGGAGTTTTCTTGGATCCATCAAACAATGTGCTTTTGGAGAATGCAGGCATCGATCCCACTACCTCACGCATGCAAAGCATGTGAGCTAATTCTCCAGCCGTTTGGAATTTCCGCATGAAGCAACCAAGAGGGTCCAGTCTTGTCAGGCTATGCTGTTGGTGGACTTGTTAGTTTGCGCTCCAGCACTTGCAGAGGCTCGGTGCATCTCAACAATTGCTCCCAGTAGCTAGTGCTTTTGGAGAATGCAGGCATCGATCCCACTACCTCACGCATGCAAAGCATGTGAGCTAATTCTCCAGCCGTTTGGAATTTCCGCATGAAGCAACCAAGAGGGTCCAGTCTTGTCAGGCTATGCTGTTGGTGGACTTGCGTTAGTTTGCGCCAGCACTTGCAGAGGCTCGGTGCATCTCAACAATTGCTCCCAGTAGCTAGTGGCTGGTTAGCTCAGTTGGTTAGAGTGTGGTGCTAATAATGTCAAGGTCATGGGTTTGATCCCCGTACTGGCTATGATGTACATTTTGAGTGTCAAAATTGTGAGTCACATGCATGTGAATTGTCAAGGGTGCCACAGAATTAAATTTAGTGAATTGCCGAAATAGCTCAGTTGGGAGAGCGTTAGACTGAAGATCTAAAGGTCCCTGGTTTCGATCCCGGGTTTCGGCATTTGTATTTGTTCTTTCTTTATGTTCTGGCTTCAAGGAAACTATCCACAGCTTTGTTTGTGGGCCTCAATGGTGTGTGCTACGCTGCATCTCCAGGTGGCGGGAACGGCCCATCTCCAGATTGTCTAGAATGTCGATTTATACTGACTGGCCTTGACTTCGTGCTGATAACGCGAAGGCTAGAGGGCCCCTCTACTTGTGAAATAGAACGTTTAGAAAACGCTGACGTCATTTTCAGTTTATAACCTGTGGAAATATGTGTATGGGGGAGTACTCTCTTGAAATAAACGCTGTTACTTTTGGCTTTTAAGACTGGTCTCAATCTACTTCATGCATAATTAATGAATTTACAACTCATTAATGAATTAGAATGAGTGAGAATCTGGTTTTGGCTACAAAACATACAGGAATTTAGAAATTCCACTAACATTTGGTCCTTCGATGCCAGATCTAAATACCCCTCCCTGGTATCTTGAGGTAGTACGCTGAAAATCGTGCACGGACGAGTTTTTGACTCGTTTTACTAAAGACCTGACCTCTGAATTGAGGTTAAAATTTAAAACAGGCCTGCGTATTATCACAGATTCCAGGAAAGGTGACTAGATTCAAACGAACAATGCTTTCCCAGCCGGCAGCCAGGTAAAGTAGCCTTTATTCTCGATTTTGGGGGGATTTGAGTTCTTTAATTGATGTTCTGAGAATTCATCAATGGTGAGAGCTTTGCTATCCCCACAGGGGTGTATGACCATCATACAATGGGTTTTGTAGAACCGACATACACGGAAGCAGGTTCGAAAATAACCTGTGGTAATGTGCACTACCGCAAATAAACTAAACTTAATCATGAGAGGCACACCCGCCCGAGATTAAGAAGGGATATTAAATAGGTACTGGGAGATAGGACGGTGATCTTGTAAAAATACTAGGCGTGGGGAGACAGCAAGGAATGCAAGATAACTGGATTGGTCATTTGATCATCGTTCCGATTCAACTAATACTACGGAAAATATCCAAATTGACCTTAATCATGAGAGGCACACCCGCCCGAGATTAAGACGGGATATTAAATAGGTACTGGGGGATAGGACGGTGATCTCGTACGAATACTGGGCGTGGGGAGATGGCAAGAATGCGCAAGATAACTGGATTGGTCATTTGAATAGTGGCAGTATTGATCATCGGTCCGATTCAACTAATACTACGGAAATATCCAAATAAGGAGGAGAGGGAATTTAAATCTAAAGAAATGAGATAAAAGCCATATCTATAGACAGGATAGTTCCATGCGAGAGGGGAGTCTAACAATTAGTGGCGTGAGATAACGATTATTAGCGTTCTTTACTGACACAACCGGAAAATAAGATTTTAACTAGGGCTTTACAAACCCTGGGCTTATAGTTGTAAGGTTAGACCTAATATCTGATTCAAAAGTCAAAGCTATTGGTAAGATTTCCATAAAGAGCTAAACTTAATCATGAGAGATTAAGACAGAAAAGGAAGGATTGTTTAGCCAAATAAGGAGGAGAGGGAAACTTAAATCTAAAGAAATGAGATAAAAGCCATATCTATAGACAGGATAGTTTCTGCGAGAGGGGAGTCTAACAATTAGTGGCGTGAGATAACGATTATTAGCGTTCTTTACTGACACAACCGGAAAATAAGATTTTAACTAGGGCTTTACAAACCCTGGGCTTATAGTTGTAAGGTTAGACCTAATATCTGATTCAAAAGTCAAAGCTATTGGTAAGATTTCCATAAAAGAGCTAAACTTAATCATGAGAGATTAAGACAGAAAAGGAAGGATTGTTTAGCCAAATAAGGAGGAGAGGGAAACTAAAATCTAAAGAAATGAGATAAAAGCCATATCTATAGACAGGATAGTTCCATGCGAGAGGGGAGTCTAACAATTAGTGGCGTGAGATAACGATTATTAGCGTTCTTTACTGACACAACCGGAAAATAAGATTTTAACTAGGGCTTTACAAACCCTGGGCTTATAGTTGTAAGGTCAGACCTAATATCTGATTCAAAAGTCAAAGCTATTGGTAAGATTTCCATAAAAGAGACACACAAATAGTCAGACAAAAAAAGGAAGGATGGTTTAGAAATTCCTCAAAAGAAGTGTCGAAAAACTAGCGGGAGATTACCGTAATACGAGAACAAAGAGAGGAGAAGGGAAGCAGCCAAAATCTGACTCAGACAAAGAACCCGAATGATAGCTGATATTTATAACCTTTCCTTGCTATACCCGTAATTAGGACGATTTTCTGGGAATTCCCGTGGCGAAGTTTTGGGACTACGGACAATTATAATAATAATGTTGAGAAAAATGGATAAAGTGAGTCAAAAGAAAAATACAAAATGGTTTAATTGTAATCCCGGCCGAGGCGGTTAACTAAAATGGATTTTAGATTGTAATTGACATATTTGTATGTTCTGCCTGAAAAATACGGACGCCAGTGTTTGTAAAAGATATGAAATGAACGTTTATTATGTGTTTTAGATTGAATACATTTTGTTTAAAAAAAAGAAGGCATTAAAAATAATGGCGAGACAATTTCGATGAAAAACGCAATTTTGCCCAAAATGATCTGGTGGAATAATGTATTGAGATGGGAGTCGTATTTAAATAAAATGTATCATGGAAGAGAAAGTTACCTAAGGTTAAATGTAGGGAATAACGGAGAGATACGATACAATTTCGGGCTATCCGGACGTTATAGCTATTTATGAATTGACTGACATATGATAAATTTAGCACAAAACATGGTACGTTTAAATGTTAGAGTATGGTAAGCTGAGAAGTTTGGGTTGGAGTTACGTTGATGATCGTAAAGAGGCCACAGCTTGCAACGGAAGTGCTGCAAGGTACTAAATGGGCTATATAGTGCAACGCTTGGACTATAAAATATGTAAGAATAGTTTAATCGTAAAAAGTTGTGATTGTTTTTCCGAGTATTGATTTTTGGTTAGGTAACGCCTGGGAATTCGAACTAGAAGTTAAAGTATCAAAAAAAAAAAAAAAAAAAAAAAAAAAAAATCTCTTTTCTCTTTTTCTTTACGGGGAAAAATAATGTATTATCTTAAAGGGACAGTGCACGTCAATCACAGTGGTTTGAGTGTATGACAGTGGAAAAAATATTGTGGGACGACAAATTGAAGATAGACTGAATAAGTTACATGAAACATCAAGAGATTTAAAACAAACGATGTGAAGGGATCATCAGAATTATTGGGTGTCGTTGTAGGAGTAAAAGTTTGGGTTAAGGGGATTTCCCTGTTCCCAGAGACAAGGTATTTTAAAGGTGTACACTCACTAATGCTAGTATGAGTTTTTAATTAGACAAGTGAATAACGTATTAAAAATAGAGTTGTAATTAAAATACTAAGTCAAAGACGAGACAGTTACTTAGAGCAAAATGGATTCTAAATGATAACAAAGAGACAATTACGATTTATGCCCATCGAAAGGTTTTTATAAAATTAGCGAATTTAGAGATGTTGGTTGGGGTGGCAAATTATAATTCAGGATTTGAACTGATGTGATAAATTAGGTTTGGTTAATCGAACAAGAATTATTTACAATTCATTTAAAGTCGCTAATCGAATGGGGCTGAGGTTGAGCACTTGATGATGTCGTCACTAGCGAGGCACTTTTTGTCAGGAACTGGGGATAACGGAGCAAATTGAATGGCTGTTAGTGTGGGTATCGAGGTTTCGAGTGACTTTTCAGAAGTTGATGTAAATTACAAAATACATTTTTAACAGTAATTTGAGAGTTGCCAGGATAGTCAGGAAAGATGCTTAAAACTATCAGCGGATACCTAGGTAGGCATCAAGGTGTGGCGTTTGTTTGGGTTGAACTATGTTAGGGAGAGAGAGACTGGATGTATGATTCGTAAAACATCGTGGTAATGGATTCCATGGTTGTGATTCCAGGGTTGATTGTTTACGTAACACCAGTGAATTTGAGCACTTTCAATTGTGTGGAGCCATGTTAGGGTATTTAAAGTTTGAAAAGCAACCTCTATAGAAAAATATAACTGCATATGTTCGGGAAGTAAGCTAGGTTGAATTTGGTTATTCAAACTTTTCCCCTGATACGTAGATGCGTGTTTAAGTGCGATTCTGATTCTTCATTCCGGGACGGATGGAAGTTATCTAAAATAAGTCAATTAAAGGAGCCATGGGAGAAAGTGAATGCATATTTATTAAATATCGGGGATTAAATTACAGATTTCTTACACTGAGAAATGTATCGGGTTAATTGTATCTACGGGTAACACGTTCATTTGAGTAAACATATACATTGACGGTGTTTAAAACTTATGATTAATGATTTTAGTTAAAGGGGAATCATCATTAGGTTTAGTTTATAGTTCACTTTTGAGTTTCTGAATCGGAATTAGCATAGTGAATGCTAGTTAGGAGTGTTGTGTTTTTCTGGGAAAATGGATGTTTAAAGGGTCTCAATTTTAGATGTTTCCTGGGATTATAACCTGGGGGAGAGAGCAGCCATAAACGACCAAATTGAAAAAGGTCTGAAAATATATACACATAAAACAATTGTTAGAACTATTTGTTTTAGTGCAAAGGTATTTTAAAGAGGCACGCTCACATATGGAACCTTATGAGTTGTTATTTTATGGGTTTTTTTACACAGGTGACTATTTCTATTGTAAGGATAAAGGGTTCTTTATGTCTAATATGGTATGACCTTTTGACCTTATCGTGACTGTCTTCTGAGGTCTGATCAGCCTCAGGGGAGAGTCATTTGTATAATGGATGTGGTCATATTGAGTTACTAGTTTTAAGGTAAATTCATTAGAAATGAAGCAGTTTTGGTTGAGGGGTTAGAATTACTGGTTGAACCGCAAATGAGAAAGTGGTTCAGGATTCTGTTTTTACCACATTAGCTGTGAAGTTTTTGAAGCGGCTATTAGTGATTTGGTATTGTAACAGAGAGAAAGTCATATTTATCATTGAGAATAAATAGGGGAAGATAACATATTTTGAGCCAACGGGGCAGGGAAGAATTTGAGATGTTTTTGTTTGGTTTTAACCCCTGTGTACAGGAGTGCCAAAAGACGGGTGACATTACCTTTGTAATGGGGGAGGGTGTCCGTATGGGGATTACATGATAACCAACTTGGGACAGTTCCGGGATTGGAGAAGAGGGTATCCTTATAGCATAGGGGATCCCACAAAGGTGGATAGGTTTTCCATGATATGGGGGAAACCTGGGAGCACTGTTGAACTCTGTAAAGGTGATGAAATCCTACTAACCATCAAAACTATTAAGCTCTCTGATGCAGGCACTTACACCCTCGGACTACAAAGGACCGGGACAGACACGATGGGTGTGTTTTCTATTAAGGTACTGCCAAAACCAGAGGTTTTTGGCTTGCATCTTCCGGCGCCGACAGAGATGGCCGCCTCGCTTCGCGTTCCTAGGAAACTATGCAGTTTTTTGTTTTTTTACGTGTTATTTCTTACACTAGTACCCCAGGTCATCTTAGGTTTCATTACATACAGCCGAGAAGAACTACTGAATATAAGATCAGCGTCAACTCACCATCAGTACGACCAAGAATATGTTTTTCGCGATGCGGATCCTGTGTTCTGCCTTACAAACAGGACAACGGAGTGGATCCCATGCAGCGACCCGAAAATACGACTCAGAAAAAGAGGGAAACGAAGCGGTCTTCTGGTCAGACTCCGGAGACGGGCACATCGTGCACCTCTCCCTAGCATTCTTCTCGCCAATGTCCAGTCTCTTGACAACAAGGTTGATGAAATCCGAGCAAGGGTAGCATTCCAGAGGGACATCAGAGACTGTAACGTTCTCTGCTTCACGGAAACATGGCTCACTGGAGAGACGCAATCCGAAGCGGTGCAGCCAGCGGGTTTCTCCACGCATCGCGCCGACAGAAACAAACATCTTTCTGGTAAGAAGAGGGGCGGGGGCGTATGCCTTATGACTAACGTGACATGGTGTGATGAAAGAAACATACAGGAACTCAAATCCTTCTGTTCACCTGATTTAGAATTCCTCACAATCAAATGTAGACCGCATTATCTACCAAGAGAATTCTCTTCGATTATAATCACAGCCGTATATATCCCCCCAAGCAGACACATCGATGGCTCTGAACGAACTTTATTTAACTCTCTGCAAACTGGAAACGATTTATCCGGAGGCTGCATTCATTGTAGCTGGGGATTTTAACAAGGCTAATCTGAAAACAAGACTCCCTAAATTTTATCAGCATATCGATTGCGCAACCAGGGGTGGAAAGACCTTGGATCATTGTTACTCTAACTTCCGCGACGCATATAAGGCCCTGCCCCGCCCCCCTTTCGGAAAAGCTGACCACGACTCCATTTTGTTGATCCCTGCCTACAGACAGAAACTAAAACAAGAAGCTCCCACGCTGAGGTCTGTCCAACGCTGGTCCGACCAATCTGATTCCACACTCCAAGACTGCTTCCATCACGTGGACTGGGAGATGTTTCGTATTGCGTCAGACAACAACATTGACGAATACGCTGATTCGGTGTGCGAGTTCATTAGAACGTGCGTTGAAGATGTCGTTCCCATAGCAACGATTAAAACATTCCCTAACCAGAAACCTTGGATTGATGGCAGCATTCGTGTGAAACTGAAGGCACGAACCACTGCTTTTAATCAGGGCAAGGTGTCTGGTAACATGACTGAATACAAACAGTGCAGCTATTCCCTCCGCAAGGCTATCAAACAAGCTAAGCGCCAGTACAGAGACAAAGTAGAATCTCAATTCAACGGCTCAGACACAAGAGGCATGTGGCAGGGTCTACAGTCAATCACGGACTACAGGAAGAAACCCAGCCCAGTCACGGACCAGGATGTCTTGCTCCCAGGCAGACTAAATAACTTTTTGCCCGCTTTGAGGACAATACAGTGCCACTGACACGGCCTGCAACGAAAACATGCGGTCTCTCCTTCACTGCAGCCGAAGTGAGTAAGACATTTAAACGTGTTAACCCTCGCAAGGCTGCAGGCCCAGACGGCATCCCCAGCCGCGCCCTCAGAGCATGCGCAGACCAGCTGGCCGGTGTGTTTACGGACATATTCAAACAATCCCTATACCAGTCTGCTGTTCCCACATGCTTCAAGAGGGCCACCATTGTTCCTGTTCCCAAGAAAGCTAAGGTAACTGAGCTAAACGACTACCGCCCCGTAGCACTCACATCCGTCATCATGAAGTGCTTTGAGAGACTAGTCAAGGACCATATCACCTCCACCCTACCTGACACCCTTGACCCACTCCAATTTGCTTACCGCCCAAATAGGTCCACAGACGATGCAATCTCAACCACACTGCACACTGCCCTAACCCATCTGGACAAGAGGAATACCTATGTGAGAATGCTGTTCATCGACTACAGCTCGGCATTCAACACCATAGTACCCTCCAAGCTCGTCATCAAGCTCGAGACCCTGGGTCTCGACCCCGCCCTGTGCAACTGGGTACTGGACTTCCTGACGGGCCGCCCACAGGTGGTGAGGGTAGGCAACAACATCTCCTCCCCGCTGATCCTCAACACTGGGGCCCCACAAGGGTGCGTTCTGAGCCCTCTCCTGTACTCCCTGTTCACCCACGACTGCGTGGCCATGCACGCCTCAAACTCAATCATCAAGTTTGCGGACGACACAACAGTGGTAGGCTTGATTACCAATAACGACGAGACGGCCTACAGGGAGGAGGTGAGGGCCCTCGGAGTGTGGTGTCAGGAAAATAACCTCACACTCAACGTCAACAAAACTAAGGAGATGATTGTGGACTTCAGGAAACAGCAGAGGGAACACCCCCATCCACATCGATGGAACAGTAGTGGAGAGGGTAGCAAGTTTTAAGTTCCTCGGCATACACATCACAGACAAACTGAATTGGTCCACTCACACAGACAGCATCGTGAGGAAGGCGCAGCAGCGCCTCTTCAACCTCAGGAGGCTGAAGAAATTCGGCTTGTCACCAAAAGCACTCACAAACTTCTACAGATGCACAATCGAGAGCATCCTGGCGGGCTGTATCACCGCCTGGTATGGCAACTGCACCGCCCTCAACCGTAAGGCTCTCCAGAGGGTAGTGAGGTCTGCACAACGCATCACCGGGGGCAAACTACCTGCCCTCCAGGACACCTACACCACCCGATGCTACAGGAAGGCCATAAAGATCATCAAGGACATCAACCACCCGAGCCACTGCCTGTTCACCCCGCTGTCATCCAGAAGGCGAGGTCAGTACAGGTGCATCAAAAGTGGGACCGAGAGACTGAAAAACAGCTTCTATCTCAAGGCCATTAGACTGTTAAACAGCCACCACTAACATTGAGTGGCTACTGCCAACACACTGTCAATGACACTGACTCTACTCCAGCCACTTTAATCATGGGAATTGATGGGAAATGATGTAAATATATCACTAGCCACTTTAAACAATGCTACCTTATATAATGTTACTTAGCCCAACATTATTCATCTCATATGCATAAGTATATACTGTACTCTATATCATCGACTGCATCCTTATGTAATACATGTATCACTAGCCACTTTAACTATGCCACTTTGTTTACATACTCATCTCATATGGAAGTGGCATGGTTGCCAACTTCAATTGCATCATTTTCAAAAACTGAAGTTCATGGGTTAGATGACTGTCCATACTTGCTTGTATTTAGAATTGCTGCTATCATTTCATTGTAGTTTCAATGGAGTGGTGTATATAAAAAGTACATTGTATTAATATTGCATTTTATCTGCAAATAAAATTGGATCGAAGCTCAGAGGGGGAGTGCATGCTATTTTAGTATGAGGTCCTTGGTTCAATCAAGGTTCTCCACTGAGTATTTGTGTGCCAAATTCACATTACACAACTCCTACTTTCCAGAATGTTGAAATTCTCACACGAAACAGAGATGTTATTTGTGTGCCAAATTCACATTACACAACTACTACTTTCCAGAATGTTGATAAATATCTTGCAGCATAGAGTGGCATGGTGGCCAAGCGGTAAGGTGTCGGTCTTGTAAACCGAAGATCATGGGTTAAAATCCCATCTGTGCCTTACTGAAAGATAGCTGGTACCATGGGAAGGTTCTTTCACTGGAGGACTTTGAAGAAAAAAAAAGTTTTCTCAAAATGGCAACCCTGCTATTATATAGTAAGGGGATGTGCCTCTACGGTAGAGCTAATACTTGAAATGCATGCGCTCTGAAGTTAATCCCCAAATTTTCTGATGAGTATATTTAGTTGTGAAATTAGCTTTTGCACAACTCTACTTTCCAGAATGTTGACATTTTAAGAAGGAAATAGATGTGCTAAGTCATCTGTTTTTGTAAACTGAAGCACATGGGTTCAATCCTGGGTTCAAGCCTTGTTCGACGTTTATGGAAGCTAGATGATATTATGGAAATGTACTTTCATTAGAACAGTGTAAAGAAAGGGTCAATTGTATTGATATGGCCACTACGACCTGTATGCTCTAGTCGGCTGGCCCTCGCTACATATTCGTCGCCAGACCCACTGGTTCCAGGTCATCTTTTTAGTCTATGCTAGGTAAAGCTCCGCCTTATCTCAGCTCACTGGTCACGATAACAACACCCACCCGTAGCACGCGTTCCAGCAGGTATATCTCACTGGTCATCCCCAAAGCCAACACCTCCTTTGGCCGCCTTTCCTTCCAGTTCTCTGCTGACAATGACTGGAACGAATTGCAAAAATTCGTTCCAGTGTTGCCAACTTAGCGACTTAGTCGCTGTATTTAGCAAGTATTCAGACCCCTCTGAATACTTGCAGACATTTTCATTTTACTCACTTTTTGTCTCTTCCACAATGTTATTCCTCACTCCTACAGTGTCCATCACAATTACATGCACATGGACAATTATGCAAATTAGGTGATGACATCATTTAGCAACTTCTAGTGACTTTTAGGACAGCCAATAGCTACTTTCCTTACTGAGGTGTTGGCAACACTGCTAACTTTAAACATCGGCTATCTGAGCAGCTAACTGATCGCTGCAGCTGTACAAAGCCCATCTGTAAATAGCCCACCCAATCTACCTACCTCATCCCCATATTGTTTTAATATACTTTCTGCTCTTTGCACACCAGTATTTCTACTTGCACATCATCATCTGCTCATCTATCACTCCAGTGTTAATTTGCTAAATTGTAAATACTTCGCTACTATGGCCTATTTATTGCCTTACCTCCATTTGCACGCACTGTATATAGACTTTTTTTTTTTTCTTCTATTGTGTTATTGACTGTACGCTTGTTTATTCCATCTGTAACTTTGTGTTGTTGTTTGTGTTGCGCTGCTTTGCTTTATCTTGGCCAGGTCGCAGTTGAATATGAAAACTTGTTCTCAACTAGCTTACCTGATTAATTATAGGTGAAATTTAAAAAAATAAGAAAAAACAATTTCTTTTGCAGAAAGGGGATGTAGCTCAGTGGTAGAGCGCATGCTTCGCATGTATGAGGTCCTGGGTTCAATCCCCAGCTTCTCCATTCAAATTTTTGCAATGGCCCATCTCCTACTTTCCAGAATGTTGAAATTCTCAGCAGGAAGCAGAGACGTGCTAAATAATTTGCTCTTGTAATCTGAAGAACATGTGTTCAATCCCTGTTCGTACATTTATGTAACAGAAGTGGCATGGTTGCCAACTTCAATTGCATCATTTTCAAAAACTGAAGTTCATGGGTTAGATGACTGTCCATACTTGCTTGTATTTAGAATTGCTGCTATCATTTCATTGTAGTTTCAATGGAGTGGTGTATATAAAAAGTACATTGTATTAATATTGCATTTTATCTGCAAAAAAAATTGGATCGAAGCTCGAAGCTCAGAGGGGAGTGCATGCTATTTTAGTATGAGGTCCTTGGTTCAATCCCAAGGTTCTCCACTGAGTATTTGTGTGCCAAATTCACATTACACAACTCCTACTTTCCAGAATGTTGAAATTCTCACACGAAACAGAGATGTTATTTGTGTGCCAAATTCACATTACACAACTACTACTTTCCAGAATGTTGATAAATATCTTGCAGCATAGAGTGGCATGGTGGCCAAGCGGTAAGGTGTCGGTCTTGTAAACCGAAGATCATGGGTTCAAATCCCATCTGTGCCTTACTGAAAGATAGCTGGTACCATGGGAAGGTTCTTTCACTGGAGCACTTTGAAGAAAAAAAAAGTTTTCTCAAAATGGCAACCCTGCTATTATATAGTAAGGGGATCTCAGCAGGAAACAGAGATGTGCTAAATAATTTGCTCTTGTAATCTGAAGAACATGTGTTCAATCCCTGTTCTGGAACTGGAATCCATTTATCCGGAGGCTGCATTCATTGTAGCTGGGGATTTTAACAAGGCTAATCTGAAAACAAGACTCCCTGAATTTTATCAGCATATCGATTGCGCAACCAGGGGTGGAAAAACCTTGGATCATTGTGACTCTAACTTCCGCGACGCATATAAGGCCTTGCCCCGCCCTCCTTTCGGAAAAGCTGACCACGACTCCATTTTGTTGATCCCTGCCTACAGACAGAAACTAAAACAAGAGGCTCCCACGCTGAGGTCTGTCCAACGCTGGTCCGACCAAGCTGACTCCACACTCCAAGACTGCTTCCATCACGTGGACTGGGATATGTTTCATATTGTGTCAGATAACAATATTGACGAATACGCTGATTCGGTGTGCGAGTTCATTAGAACGTGCGTTGAAGATGTCGTTCCCATAGCAATGATTAAAACATTCCCTAACCAGAAACCATGGATTGATGGCAGCATTCGCGTGAAACTGAAAGCGCGAACCACTGCTTTTAATCAGGGCAAGGTGACTGGTAACATGACCGAATACAAACAGTGCAGCTATTCCCTCCGCAAGGCTATCAAACAAGCTAAGCGTCAGTACAGAGACAAAGTAGAATCTCAATTCAACGGCTCAGACACAAGAGGCATGTGGCAGGGTCTACAGTCAATCACGGACTACAAGAAGAAATCCAGCCCAGCCACGGACCAGGATGTCTTGCTCCCAGGCAGACTAAATAACTTTTTTGCCCGCTTTGAGGACAATACAGTGCCACTGACACGGCCTGCAACGGAAACATGCGGACTCTCCTTCACTGCAGCCGAGGTGAATAAGACATTTAATCGTGTTAACCCTCGCAAAGCTGCAGGCCCAGACGGCATCCCCAGCCGCGCCCTCAGAGCATGCGCAGACCAGCTGGCCGGTGTGTTTACGGACATATTCAATCAATCCCTATACCAGTCTGCTGTTCCCACATGCTTCAAGAGGGCCACCATTGTTCCTGTTCCCAAGAAAGCTAAGGTAACTGAGCTAAACGACTACTGCCCCGTAGCACTCACTTCCGTCATCATGAAGTGCTTTGAGAGACTAGTCAAGGACCATATCACCTCCACCCTACCTGACACCCTAGACCCACTCCAATTTGCTTACCGCCCAAATAGGTCCACAGACGATGCAATCTCAACCACACTGCACACTGCCCTAACCCATCTGGACAAGAGGAAAACCTATGTGAGAATGCTGTTCATCGACTACAGCTCGGCATTCAACTCCATAGTACCCTCCAAGCTTGTCATCAAGCTCGAGACCCTGGGTCACGACCCCGCCCTGTTAACTGCGTTGATGCAACTGTTGATTTCATCATGTCCATTTGGTGATGTTTTTTCACTATAGAATCATGTTGCAAATGCACGTGCATTGTTGTGTGCACTGGTGATTGAAAATAGGCACCTAGGAACCCAAAAATACACAATATGGTTGTAAATGCATTTACCGGGACTCCTATTGTCCATGCCCGTTTATGGGAGTACCCTACTACGGCCCTCTATCTATGGGGGCCGTCCTGAGTGCTTTATGGACAGTTTAAAATATTCTGATGGATACGCATTGTTGTGCAACTGGTGATTGAAAATAGGCACCTGGTAACCCAAAAATACAAAATATGGTTGTAAATGCATTTACCAGGACGCCTATTGTCCATGCCCGCTATGGGAGTACCCTGCTTTATGGACAGTTTAAAATATTCTGATGGATACGCATTGTTGTGCAACTGGTGATTGAAAATAGGCACCTGGTAACCCAAAAATAAAAATATGGTTGTAAATGCATTTACCGGGACTCCTATTGCCCATGCCCGCTATGGGAGTACCCTACTACGGCCTTCTATCCGTGGGGGCCGCCTTGAGTGCTTTATGGACTGTTTAAAATATTCTGATGGATACGCATTATTGTGCAACTGGTGATTGAAAATAGGCACCTGGTAACCCAAAAATAAAAATATGTTTGTAAAATGCATTTACCGGTCATTCTGATATTAATGCCCGCTATGGGAACACAGGATGGGATCCCCTTACTATATAATAGCAGGGTTGCCATTTTGAGAAAACTTTTTTTTTTTCTTCAAAGTCCTCCAGTGAAAGAACCTTCCCATGGTACCAGCTATCTTTCAGTAAGGCACAGATGGGATTTGAACCCATGATCTTCGGTTTACAAGACCAACACCTTTCCACTTGGCCACCATGCCACTCTATGCTGCAAGATATTTATCAACATTCTGGAAAGTAGTAGTTGTGTAATTTGATTTTGGCACACAAATAACATCTCTGTTTCGTGTGAGAATTTCAACATTCTGGAAAGTAGGAGTTGTGTAATGTGAATTTGGCACACAAATACTCAGTGGAGAACCTTGGGATTGAACCAAGGACCTCATACTAAAATAGCATGCACTCCCCCTCTGAGCTTCGATCCAATTTTATTTGCAGATAAAATGCAATATTAATACAATGTACTTTTTATATACACCACTCCATTGAAACTACAATGAAATGATAGCAGCAATTCTAAATACAAGCAAGTATGGACAGTCATCTAACCCATGAACTTCAGTTTTTGAAAATGATGCAATTGAAGTTGGCAACCATGCCACAAAAAAGTTTTCTCAAAATGGCAACCCTGCTATTATATAGTAAGGGGATCCCCTTACTATATAATAGCAGGGTTGCCATTTTGAGAAAAAAAATTTTTTTCTTCAAAGTCCTCCAGTGAAAGAACCTTCCCATGGTACCAGCTATCTTTCAGGAAGGTACAGATGGGATTTGAACCCATGATCTTCGGTTTACAAGACCGACGCCTTTCCGCTTGGCCACCATGCCACTCTATGCTGCAAGATATTTATCAACATTCTGGAAAGTAGTAGTTGTGTAATGTGAATTTGGCACACAAATAACATCTCTGTTTCGTGTGAGAATTTCAACATTCTGGAAAGTAGGAGTTGTGTAATGTGAATTTGGCACACAAATACTCAGTGGAGAACCTTGGGATTGAACCAAGGACCTCATACTAAAATAGCATGCACTCCCCCTCTGAGCTTCGATCCAATTTTATTTGCAGATAAAATGCAATATTAATACAATGTACTTTTTATATACACCACTCCATTGAAACTACAATGAAATGATAGCAGCAATTCTAAATACAAGCAAGTATGGACAGTCATCTAACCCATGAACTTCAGTTTTTGAAAATGATGCAATTGAAGTTGGCAACCATGCCACAAAAAAGTTTTCCCTGCCTACAGACAGAAACTAAAACAAGAAGCTCCCACACTGAGGTCTGTCCAACGCTGGTCTGACCAAGCTGACTCCACACTCCAAGACTGCTTCCATCACGTGGACTTTGAGATGTTTTGTATTGCGTCAGACAACAACATTTGAATACGCTGATTCGGTGTGCAGGAGTTCATTAGAACGTGCGTTGAAGATGTCGTTCCCATAGCAACGATTAAAACATTCCCTAACCAGAAACCGTGGATTGATGGCAGCATTTTGAAACTGAAGGCACGAACCACTGCTTTTAATCAGGGCAAGGTGTCTGGTAACATGACTGAATACAAACAGTGCAGCTATTCCCTCCGCAAGGCTATCAAACAAGCTAAGCGCCAGTACAGAGACAAAGTAGAATCTCAATTCAACGGCTCAGACACAAGAGGCATGTGGCAGGGTCTACAGTCAATCACGGACTACAGGAAGAAACCCAGCCCAGTCACGGACCAGGATGTCTTGCTCCCAGGCAGACTAAATAACTTTTTGCCCGCTTTGAGGACAATACAGTGCCACTGACACGGCCTGCAACGGAAACATGCGGTCTCTCCTTCACTGCAGCCGAGCCGATCCAGTGAGTAAGACATTTAAACGTGTTAACCCTCGCAAGGCTGCAGGCCCAGACGGCATCCCCAGCCGCGCCCTCAGAGCATGCGCAGACCAGCTGGCCGGTGTGTTTACGGACATATTCAATCAATCCCTATACCAGTCTGCTGTTCCCACATGCTTCAAGAGGGCCACCATTGTTCCTGTTCCCAAGAAAGCTAAGGTAACTGAGCTAAACGACTACCGCCCCGTAGCACTCACATCCGTCATCATGAAGTGCTTTGAGAGACTAGTCAAGGACCATATCACCTCCACCCTACCTGACACCCTTGACCCACTCCAATTTGCTTACCGCCCAAATAGGTCCACAGACGATGCAATCTCAACCACACTGCACACTGCCCTAACCCATCTGGACAAGAGGAAAACCTATGTGAGAATGCTGTTCATCGACTACAGCTCGGCATTCAACTCCATAGTACCCTCCAAGCTTGTCATCAAGCTCGAGACCCTGGGTCACGACCCCGCCCTGTGCAACTGCGTTGATGCAACTGTTGATTTCATCATGTCCATTTGGTGATGTTTTTTCACTATAGAATCATGTTGCAAATGCACGTGCATTGTTGTGCAACTGGTGATTGAAAATAGGCACCTAGGAACCCAAAAATACACAATATGGTTGTAAATGCATTTACCGGGACTCCTATTGTCCATGCCCGCTATGTGAGCACCCTACTACGGCCCTCTATCCGTGGGGGCCGTCCTGAGTGCTTTATGGACAGGTTAAAATATTCTGATGGATACGCATTGTTGTGCAACTGGTGATTGAAAATAGGCACCTGGTAACCCAAAAATACAAAATATGGTTGTAAATGCATTTACCAGGACTCCTATTGTCCATGCCCGCTATGGGAGTACCCTGCTTTATGGACAGTTTAAAATATTCTGATGGATACGCATTGTTGTGCAACTGGTGATTGAAAATAGGCACCTGGTAACCCAAAAATAAAAATATGGTTGTAAATGCATTTACCGGGACTCCTATTGCCCATGCCCGCTATGGGAGAACCCTACTATGGCCTTCTATCCGTGGGGGCCGCCTTGAGTGCTTTATGGACTGTTTAAAATATTCTGATGGATACGCATTATTGTGCAACTGGTGATTGAAAATAGGCACCTGGTAACCCAAAAATAAAAATATGTTTGAAAAATGCATTTACCGGTCATTCTGATATTAATGCCCGCTATGGGAACACAGGATGGGATCCCCTTACTATATAATAGCAGGGTTGCCATTTTGAGAAAACTTTTTTTTTTTCTTCAAAGTCCTCCAGTGAAAGAACCTTCCCATGGTACCAGCTATCTTTCAGTAAGGCACAGATGGGATTTGAACCCATGATCTTCGGTTTACAAGACCAACACCTTTCCACTTGGCCACCATGCCACTCTATGCTGCAAGATATTTATCAACATTCTGGAAAGTAGTAGTTGTGTAATTTGATTTTGGCACACAAATAACATCTCTGTTTCGTGTGAGAATTTCAACATTCTGGAAAGTAGGAGTTGTGTAATGTGAATTTGGCACACAAATACTCAGTGGAGAACCTTGGGATTGAACCAAGGACCTCATACTAAAATAGCATGCACTCCCCCTCTGAGCTTCGATCCAATTTTATTTGCAGATAAAATGCAATATTAATACAATGTACTTTTTATATACACCACTCCATTGAAACTACAATGAAATGATAGCAGCAATTCTAAATACAAGCAAGTATGGACAGTCATCTAACCCATGAACTTCAGTTTTTGAAAATGATGCAATTGAAGTTGGCAACCATGCCACAAAAAAGTTTTCTCAAAATGGAAACCCTGCTATTATATAGTAAGGGGATCCCCTTACTATATAATAGCAGGGTTGCCATTTTGAGAAAAAAAAACATTTCTTCAAAGTCCTCCAGTGAAAGAACCTTCCCATGGTACCAGCTATCTTTCAGTAAGGCACAGATGGGATTTGAACCCATGATCTTCAGTTTACAAGACCGACACCTTTCCGCTTGGCCACCATGCCACTCTATGCTGCAAGATATTTATCAACATTCTGGAAAGTAGTAGTTGTGTAATGTGAATTTGGCACACAAATACTCAGTGGAGAACCTTGGGATTGAACCAAGGACCTCATACTAAAATAGCATGCACTCCCCCTCTGAGCTTCGACCCAATTTTATTTGCAGATAAAATGCAATATTAATACAATGTACTTTTTATATACACCACTCCATTGAAACTACAATGAAATGATAGCAGCAATTCTAAATACAAGCAAGTATGGACAGTCATCTAACCCATGAACTTCAGTTTTTGAAAATGATGCAATTGAAGTTGGCAACCATGCCACAAAAAAGTTTTCCCTGCCTACAGACAGAAACTAAAACAAGAAGCTCCCACACTGAGGTCTGTCCAACGCTGGTCTGACCAAGCTGACTCCACACTCCAAGACTGCTTCCATCACGTGGACTTTGAGATGTTTTGTATTGCGTCAGACAACAACATTGACGAATACGCTGATTCGGTGTGCGAGTTCATTAGAACGTGCGTTGAAGATGTCGTTCCCATAGCAACGATTAAAACATTCCCTAACCAGAAACCGTGGATTGATGGCAGCATTCGTGTGAAACTGAAGGCACGAACCACTGCTTTTAATCAGGGCAAGGTGTCTGGTAACATGACTGAATACAAACAGTGCAGCTATTCCCTCCGCAAGGCTATCAAACAAGCTAAGCGCCAGTACAGAGACAAAGTAGAATCTCAATTCAACGGCTCAGACACAAGAGGCATGTGGCAGGGTCTACAGTCAATCACGGACTACAGGAAGAAACCCAGCCCAGTCACGGACCAGGATGTCTTGCTCCCAGGCAGACTAAATAACTTTTTGCCCGCTTTGAGGACAATACAGTGCCACTGACACGGCCTGCAACGGAAACATGCGGTCTCTCCTTCACTGCAGCCGAAGTGAGTAAGACATTTAAACGTGTTAACCCTCGCAAGGCTGCAGGCCCAGACGGCATCCCCAGCCGCGCCCTCAGAGCATGCGCAGACCAGCTGGCCGGTGTGTTTACGGACATATTCAATCAATCCCTATACCAGTCTGCTGTTCCCACATGCTTCAAGAGGGCCACCATTGTTCCTGTTCCCAAGAAAGCTAAGGTAACTGAGCTAAACGACTACCGCCCCGTAGCACTCACATCCGTCATCATGAAGTGCTTTGAGAGACTAGTCAAGGACCATATCACCTCCACCCTACCTGACACCCTTGACCCACTCCAATTTGCTTACCGCCCAAATAGGTCCACAGACGATGCAATCTCAACCACACTGCACACTGCCCTAACCCATCTGGACAAGAGGAATACCTATGTGAGAATGCTGTTCATCGACTACAGCTCGGCATTCAACACCATAGTACCCTCCAAGCTCGTCATCAAGCTCGAGATCCTGGGTCTCGACCCCGCCCTGTGCAACTGGGTACTGGACTTCCTGACGGGCCGCCCCCAGGTGGTGAGGGTAGGCAACAACATCTCCTCCCCGCTGATCCTCAACACTGGGGCCCCACAAGGGTGCGTTCTGAGCCCTCTCCTGTACTCCCTGTTCACCCACGACTGCGTGGCCATGCACGCCTCCAACTCAATCATCAAGTTTGCGGACGACACAACAGTGGTAGGCTTGATTACCAACAACGACGAGACGGCCTACAGGGAGGAGGTGAGGGCCCTCGGAGTGTGGTGTCAGGAAAATAACCTCACACTCAACGTCAACAAAACTAAGGAGATGATTGTGGACTTCAGGAAACAGCAGAGGGAACACCCCCATCCACATCGATGGAACAGTAGTGGAGAGGGTAGCAAGTTTTAAGTTCCTCGGCATACACATCACAGACAAACTGAATTGGTCCACTCACACAGACAGCATCGTGAGGAAGGCGCAGCAGCGCCTCTTCAACCTCAGGAGGCTGGAGAAATTCCTAGCCACTTTAAACAATGCTACCTTATATAATGTTACTTACCCTACATTATTCATCTCATATGCATACGTTGATACTGTACTCTATATCATCGACTGCATCCTTATGTAATACATGTATCACTAGCCACTTTAACTATGCCACTTGGTTTACATACTTATCTCATATGTATATACTGTACTCGATATCATCTACTGTATCTTGCCTATGCTGCTCTGTACCATCACTCATTCATATATCCTTATGTACATATTCTTTATCCCTTACACTGTGTATAAGACAGTAGTTTTTGGAATTGTTAGTTAGATTACTTGCTCGTTATTACTGCATTGTCGGAACTAGAAGCACAAGCATTTCGCTACACTCGCATTAACATCTGCTAACCATGTGTATGTGACAAATAAAATTTGATTTGATTTGATTTGAACAGGCAGTTAACCCAATGTTCCTAGGCCGTCATTGAAAATAAGAATTTGTTCTTAACTGACTTGCCTGGTTAAATGGAGTCTTAAGGAGGACTGTAGCACCTAATGATGAAACATTATGGAGTCTTAAAGGAGGACTGTAGCACTAATGATGAAGCATTATGGAGTCTTAAAGGAGGACTGTAGCATCTAATGATGAAGCATTATGGAGTCTTAAGGAGGACTGTAGCATCTAATGATGAAACATTATGGAGTCTTAAAGGAGGACTGTAGCTAATGATGAAACATTATGAGTCTTGGTATTGCACTTGTGAATGCATGAAAGTTAAATATTTCTAATTTAAAAAAAAAATATTTTGCACTCTGCAATTTCACCGGATGTTGTCGAAATGTTCCGCAGCGGAATCCTAGCCATAACAGGTTTTAATGTGTTTGAACCAATCAGTTGTGTTGTGACAAGGTAGGGGTGGTATACAGAAGATAGCCCTATTGGGTAAAAGACGAAGTCCATATTATGTCAAGAACAGCTCAAATAAGCAAAGAGAAACAACAGTCCATCATTACTTTAAGGACCACCACAAGAATGGAAGATCCAGAGTTACTTCTGATGCATAAGTTCAGTAGAGTTACCAGCCTTAGAAATTGCAGCCCAAATAAATGCTTCACAAAGTTCAAGTAACAGACACATCTCAACATCATCGGTTCAGAGGAGACTGCGTGAATCAGGCCTTCATGGTCGAATTGCTGCAAGGAAACCACTACTAAAGGACACCAATAAGAAGAAGAGACTTGCTTGGGCCAAGAAACACGAGCAATGGACATTAGACCGGTGGATATCTGTCCTTGGGTCTGATGAGTCCAAATTTGAGATTTTTGGATCCGAGCGTCATGTCTTTGTGAGACGAGGAGTAGATGAACAGATTATCTCCGCATGTGTGGTTCCCACCGTGAAGCATGGAGGAGGAGATGTGATGGTGTGTGGGTGCTTTGCTGTTGACAATGCCATGAATAAATAAATCAAAGTCACACTTAACCAGCATGGCTTCCACAGCATTCTACAGCTATATGCCATCCCATCTGGTTTGGGCTTAGTCCCACTGTCATTTGTTTTTCAACAGGACAATGACCCAACACACCTCCAGGATGTGTAAGAGCTATTTGATCAAGTAGGAGAGTGATGGAGTGCTGCATCAGATGACCTGACCTACACAATCCCCAGACACAATCCCCCACTGTTTTTTATTTTATCTTTTTTTTTTTTTTGGTCCACATTTCCAGAGATGGAAGTAATTTTTAACTTTTTGGTACCTTTGAATCAATGTATTGTATCAAGATGGTTTGGGATGAGTTGGATCGCAGAGGTGAAGGGAAAGCGGCCTACAAGTTCTCAGCATATGTGGGAACGCCTACAAGACTGTTGGAAAAGGATTCCAGGTGAAGCTGTTTGAGAGAAAGCAAGGGTGGCAACTTTTGAAGAATAAAATATATATTTTGATTTAACACTTGTGATTACTACATGATTCCATGTGTTTTTAATCATTTTGATGTCTTTATTATTCTACAATGTAGAAAATAGTAAAAATAAAGAAACCCTTGAATGAGTAGGTGAGTCCAACCTTTTGACTGGTACTGTACATTAAATTTCCTAACAGCTCCAGTGGACATTCCTGCAATCAGCATGCCAATTGCCCGCTCCCTCAGAGACCTGTGGCATTGTTGTGTGAACAAACTGCACATTTTCGAGTTGCCTTTTATTATCCCCAGTACAAGGTGCACCTGTGTAATAACCAAGCTGTTCAATCAGCTTCTTGATATGCCACACCTGTCAGGTGGATGGATTATCTTGGCAAAGAATAAATGTTGACTAACAGTGATGCTCATGAAACATCCAACACTTTACATGTTGCGTTTATATTTTTGTTTTTTTGTTGTTACTATCAGTTTTAGGAACATTTACCCAAAATATGACATCAGCGATAATCAAAATGTTGAAAATCTGTGAATGTCTAAATAAGAAATTGGTCCATTTAAACAGCAATGTGTCGAACCCTTTCAACAATGTTACTGATGTGCTTTGTATCTTCGACGTAAAAACAAGTTTTGGACTTCCACACAAAATTACTTCTTTAGTTATTTTATGTTTAAGGAAGTGTGTAGGTCACATTCTGTATCATACAGCTATGAAAGTTATATATTTAGAACCACCTGTTCAATTGGAATCCAGCGACGTCTGTGTCTTCAGTGTCCTAGAACTGTCTAGTTTTTTGTGTTCTGACTTGTAAAACAGGATGAATAAAATAAGTAATGTAAACATAGCAGTAATTACCAGGAAGCTCTACATTTGTTTTAAAATCACACTAAGATTGTTAAAACTGGCCTCAGGTTATTGAGAGATCTGATTTAGGATTTACCCTCGTAGCAAGGTTGTTTTATCATGTGGTTTCATTCGGGGCTCTATTTAAAAATAACACTGTCTTTGGCAGGAGAAAGGCCAGACTCGGAGGAACCAGAGCCAGGGACTCCAAACTAGCAAGACGACACCACTGCTCCCACTGTGGAAAGAGTTGTAACCGGTTATGGGACCTGAAACAACATGAGAGAATACACACAGGAGAGAATTCTTTCCAGTGCTCCCAGTGTGAAAGAGTTTCAACCGGAAAGCAAACCTGAAAGCTCATGAGAGAATACACACAGGAGAGAAACCACTGCTCCCAATGTGGAAAGTGTTTCAACCAGTCAGGGGAGCTGAAACGGCACGAGAGAATACACACAGGGGAGAAGCCTTACCACTGCTCCCAGTGTGGACAGTGTTTCAACCAGAGAGCACACCTGAAAACATGAAAGCATACCACACAGGAACACACAGGGAGAAGCCTTACCACTCCCAATGTGAAAGTGTTTCAACCAGTGCTGAAACAACACGAGAGAATACACACAGGGGAGAAGTTTCAACCAGTCAGGGAAGCTGAAACAACATGAGAGAATACACACAGGAGAGAAGCCTTACCACTGCTTCCAGTGTGGAAGGTGTTTCAACCATTTAGGGAGCTGAAACAACATGAGAGAATACACACAGGGAGAAGCCTTACCACTGCTCCCAGTGTGGAAAGTGTTTCAACCATTCAGGGAAGCTGAAACGGCATGAAGAGAATACACACAGAGAGAAGCCTTACCACTGCTCCCAATGTGGAAAGGGTTTCGTCCAGCCCCGGGGCACCTGAAACAACATGAGAGAATACACACAAACCAACATGAGAGAATACACACAGGGCAGAAGCCTTACCA